>NC_083099.1:60140697-60395697 GCF_949774975.1 Lagenorhynchus albirostris
TGCCAGTTCATATAATTTGTTGGCAAGGATAAAAAGAAGAAAGGAAATTATTTCCTAAGCGTGTGAATCAGCCCAGCTTTAACAGATATTTTTCTGTCATGTGCAGCCTGAGGGCTTATGCCTATCTGAGCTTTATTTGACAATTACCACTTGCCAGCATAATTAAATGAGAATTTATAAATACTAAGAAAGCATAATGGGGAAGAGCAAATAAGTGCTTATCAGGGTATTGAATAAAGTTGATCTGCTTCAGTGGCAATTTTCATCTCTTATCTTGGTTGTTAACTGGTCTCACTTTTGTGTGTGTGTTTTGTTTAGGTTTGATATTTGTTAGGGTGATATTATCTACCTACATATACACATTTTCCTTCCATACAGAATTCTAATATTTCTTTTATTGTTCTTTCTGAAGCCAATGTATTTATGAACTATTGCTGGTATTTTAATTCATAACGTAAATTTAGCACCTAGAATCGCACATATTACTAGAGAAACCCTAAACAAATTACTAATTTTTCTGTTTACCTCCCCCTTACCTTATTTTTTTTTTCGGTGAATAAGTTATTTTCTGTGCTGTGTCTGTGATTTTCTTTTAATCGGTTTTTTAATCACCTGGGCTTTGCAGTTAATTACATTCCACAGAGTCTCTTCATCTATTTCCTAGAATGCTGGCAGATTTTTTGTAAGTAAGAGAGAAAGCACACATGTAAGCCAGGACTGGCAAGAAGGGCTTCCTAACCTTGCAGTGAGAAGAATGATACTTTATATGCATCACGGAAATTTTGCTATGTTCCTACTGAATATAGAAATTACCCAAAGAAGAATTCTGTAGGGTAGACGGCTTTTGTCCTATCAGTATCTCTTCTCAAGGTCCCTTACCTATTGTAAATATTAGGGCAGTCTCTGCAGAAGCTGTTGTTAGGCCATGGACAGAAACACAGTTTTGTCCTGGGTAACCTAGATAAAGCAGTGCAAGAGCAATCCTCTATTTGAGTGGAAACAAATCAGTAGAATGGCAAATATGTATATATATATATATATAGAGAGAGAGAGAGAGAGAGAGAGAGAGAGAATTTCCACACTTTTAGAAAAGCATGTTTGAAGAAGCAAATGGGTGGGGAAAGCAAGATATTGTTAGTGGGTCGCAAAGAGACTGAGGTCTTTTTTTTTTTTTTTTGACACCATGAAATTAAATAATTTTAGTAACTACTGATTAGAGTTGTGGTGGCTTGAGTGAAGAGTGTGGGAATGGCTTATCAGAGGAATAACGAAATAAAAGGCTTTGGTGTTTAAAGTTGTCAATTCCTTGAATTATTCAGCATTTTGTTCTTATAAATAGCAATTATTTGCCTTTTTTAGCACTGAAAAATTATCTTTTATATTCAGATATTTAAATATACAGAGCCATCATTGGGGCAAAAAAAATATCCTAATGTCAGAACAGATTTTTATACAGGGAATAATTTGAAAGTGGTGGATTAGTTTCCACCTTTTGAAACACAGTGCTTTCTATAATCTTCAAACATTATTTAGGATAATGGAAGCCATCATCCTGGTTCTCAAATGTTAGCACTTCCATTAGAATTTGCAGCTACCTCTTATTTTTTATATTAAAATACAAGGCTTAAAAGGTATTATCTTACTAAAGGGGGGCAATTGTAGAGATGATTTGATTGAATAAAGTAAAAAGCTGTACAGGCCTTTTAAGATCAAGGATGTATTGATGGAAAGCTATCATTAGAGACAATTAATGTCCTCCAAGGGAAGAAATTGATTATGGACAAAGATGGACCCTAAGGAGCAGATATGTCTTAATGCTCTAAGGCCTTAAGGATTATGCATTTCATTCACAGCATCTGTATTTTAACCCTTTGTAGTGACTAAAATACTAGCTTATTCTTGCAGAGTGGCATGAATTAAATTTTTTTAAAAAGACTGTGCCTTGTAAAAGATGTTCATAGTGATTGACATTTGATCCTTTAAATAATAATAAAATAATTAAATTTGTAGCCTCATTTCTCTAAATTGCCCTTTAGAGTAGATCTAGACATAAATCTATAGAAGGAGTGAAATTAGATAGCGATGGCCATTCTTCAACATTATGGAAGTGTAGTAATGCCCAATCATTACCTTAAAGCTGTGCTTTCATATGGAGCCCCTGAACTTCAGCTGCACTTATGCTTCCAAATAACATACCTATTTAACTTTGCTGGTCCTTTCTATAGATCTTGTACAACGCATTCATCATGTTTTTAGCCAGTCCCTAGCAGCCGTGGACCACAATTGGGTACTTAATAAGGTGGCAACCCCACTGGGAACATTTCACATAATTATTCTTAGCAGAAAGAAGATTGTTATGGCTTTTTTCCCCCCCTCTTTTTGAGTTTGGCAAAATTCCAAGTGATTTAGTTTGGGCTCCTAAAAACCCATTATATACCATTGGTGAAATATACTTCATGTATACTCTGTGTCCTTACTTCCCAGTAGAATACTATATTGCAGGCCAGCAGAGACAGTTTAATTGTACAGTTGGTCTCCTCGAATCTGGGACCAGCCACAGAACAAGTGAGTGATAAAAACTGCTTTTTGGCCACAAACTTCAGAGGGTGTCAATCTGAGCATAGGAATGTTTTTAGAAATCATTATCCCTCAAGACTTCACTGTACTCTCTGACAGTGCATTATGGTTATTACTAAATAATTAGGAGAAGCTCACGCACAGTTGTAAATAGCTTATCCAGAGAGCTCTATGGTTTTCAGTATCAGTTAAGGGTGGTTAGGCCCTGGACCCCAACTTTGGGCTTATTGAGTTTAGAAATAACTTATTTAGTTAGCTCATATCATTAAAACAGTTTAAATTCTCATAATTTAAAGGTATATCTTGATGCTCTTGGACCTTAAAGATTATGCATTTCATTCACCACTGAATGATTTTTTTCAAAAATTTCAAACAATTTGGAAATCACTATTTTAAAGAATAGTGGGTGACTATGCATGATGCATTCTACTGTAGTGCAACTGGATTATAAGTTTAAGTCTCCCAGCTGCTATTGCCAACTAGTGTCTCTGAGCACTCAACACTTACATCGACTCAAGTACATGTATTTTGGTGACTATGTGAGTGACTGTAAGTGGCTTTTTCTGGTAAGACAATCATCTTCATATGTGAGAAGATAGTCTCCTATACAGTTCCTCTTAACAACAACAACAAATAGAGCATAGGACATTAAATATCCAAAGTTCTAAATTAAAGAAAGATTATGGCTAATTTTTCATGGAATTCTCATAAAAAGAGGAAAAATGTAGGTGTTTTTCCTAATTTTCATTGGCCACATTGCTGATGAGAAGTGGTATTATATTAAGGGCCTTTTAGAAATCCCTTGTGTGGTTTATGAAAAGAGTGAAAATAACTAACTAGAAACTCCCAACTAACTAAATGCCTCTGAAGTTTTGAACCTGAGTGCCTGGGAAGATAGTGATGCCACTAGTGAAAATAAATGAGGGAGAAGAATGAGCTAGGTTGAGGCATATTGCTTTCGAGTGTCTGGTCAAATCTAGGCAGAGATGCCCAGCAGGAAATTGAAATAAAGTCTGGAGTTTTAAGAGTTTAGAATACTGGTTTAGAGATATAATGAAGAATCAAAATGGTAAGAGAAAGAACAGGATAATGCGGTGAAAAAAACTCAGAAGAAACTTTCAGGGAGAGAGTAGTCAGGTACCATTAATGACCCAGGGAGAAGGAGAACCTAGAAAAAGGCCATTGGGTTTGACCATCGATAGCTCATTAGTAGGCTGGGAGGTCAGATCTGCTTAGGTTAAAGCCTAGTTCCCCAATTACTAGGGGAATTTTGTATCCTTGGGGAAGTTACTTAATCTCTCTAGGCCTAACTCATTTATTCCTCACAGCAACCCTGAGAAGTGATAAAGTTATTAGGACACAACTGAGTTGCAAAGAAGTAAGTAACTTCCCCCCAAGAACCACAGCTAGTAATGGCTGGATAGGGATTAGAACCACCATTCATGCGTCTTCTTCCTGTTTCACGAATCAGTAGCCGGAGATGCAGGAAGATTAAACAAATTGATTAGAGAGGCAGAGCCAAGATCCGAACCTATGCCCATCTGATTCTCAACTAATATCTGTTCACTATATCCCTTCCAATTACTGACTGTGAGATTTTGGAGGGGGAACAATTTATAGGGATCAAAAATACTGGACCTATTGGCTTAAAACAGCTCAGTTTATTGACCTATGACCTCTGCAGCCTGATTACGTTAGAAGAACCCAGAATATATTTTCTGGTCCAGCTGCATTGGCATCACCTGGGAACTTGTTAGAACTGTAGATTCTCTGCCCCACCCAGACCTGCTGACTCATAAACTCTGGAGTGGGGCCTGGCAGTCTGTGTTTTAACAAGCCCTCCAGGTGAGACGCTCATGTGTGCTGAAGTCCAAGAATTGCTGTCTTAATCTAGCTTTGCTTCCAGGTTTTCTGTTTCTGTTGGTGACTATTGCCAAGCAGCCAGGTAGATCTGATTGTGGCTAGAACTGTGGTTCCCTACTGACATCTAGGTGCTATTTTCAGAAATTTTTATTTAATTTGTCTGGGTTGTGGACTAGGCACTGAGAGTTCTAAAACTTCCGCAGGTGATTTTAATGCACAGCTAAGGCTGGGAACTTCTGGTCTAGAAGCATGGTTCTCAAACTTTAGTATGAATCAGAATTTCACCTGGAGAGCTGGTTAAAAGCCAGATTATTGGGCCCCCTCCCTTTAAGTTTCTAATTCAGTAGTTTGGAGATGGGGTCAGAGAGTTTGTATTTCTTACATGTTTCCAGGTGATACTGATGCTGTGAGAATTGCTAGTCTAGAAATCACATGTTCACTTTGGGAGATGTGATGAATTGAGCTGGTAATTTTGGTCAGAGAACTCCCATTCCTGCCCCCAGGCCTATGTAAGAGTCCCTGCCAGTGTCCTGCTGATTCCTCCATGTCTGCATCTCATTGACAGGGGAGACTTGGTCCAGAAATACATGCACCTGGGCCGGGCTTCTCAAACTTCTCAAACTTGGTGATCACAGATCACCAGGGGATCTTGCTAATGCCAGTTCTGATTCAGTGGGTCTGGGGCAGGGCTGAGAATCTGCATTTGTGACAAGCTCCCTGGTGATGCTCAGGCTGCTGACCCACAGGCCACAGTGAGTAGCGAGGCACTAAAAGAGTGATTCTCAAATTTGCCTGATCGTCCAAATCACCTGAAGTGCTTTTATTACGGGCTTTTGGCTTCACCTCAGTTCTGTTCAGTCAGAATATCCAGGGGAAACAGCCTCAGTATCATATCTATATCTTTGTGAAGCAATTTATTAATTTATTTAAAAAATACTGAGCATTTACTTCTGTGCTAGGATCTGTGCTAAATACAAACAAGGCAGACGCATAGTTCCTGATCCCATGGGGCTTACATTTTAGCCAAAGAAACAAACAATAAACAAGTTTTTTATAAAAGTAACTTATGATAGTAACAACTGCCTCAAAGCACACAAAGCAGGGTCCTGTGTCCAAGTTTTGCGGTGAAGCTGCATCGAATAGGGTCTTCAAGAAAGGCCTTCTAAGGAGGAGCCGTCCTGGTCTCACTCTATGTGAAGATGGTGGGAAAGGAGAAGCAGAGGCTCTGAGGGGAGACTGGATTTGGCTGATTGCCAGGAGTTTAGAGTGGGTGGGGTGCCAAGTAGAGTGATTGAGTTCCCACCACCCCACCCCACCCCACCCCAGTGATTTCGGTACTTCCTTACATTTGGAAAACACTTCTAAACTTTCTTACCAGCTGTCAGAGAATAGTGTAATACTTGATGAAGAGGTCATCAGTCACCCCATCATTGGTCCCTAGAGGAGGAATGTAGAAGCTCTCATGTAGTCCCCTAATGGCCATAAAAAGAAATTATCTCTAAAATTCATAGGGATAAAATTACAATCATTTCCTACTGATTATTTAACTCTGCAGAAGTGATCATGTTCACAGAAAGTAACAAGAGGATCAAAGAATTATATTCCACCTAGAGAATGTTTCTACAACTTTGAGGGTCATATAGCACAATAAACACTATTTTGGATGGTTTATGTGATTTCCCAGAAACATTGTGTTATTAAAAGGAGCAAAAGAAATGAAAAGAGTCAAGACAAAAATTAAAAAACAAGGAAGAAAGAGTGGGGTTTTCTCAGGGAGGAACTGAACTCATATGTTTTTAGCATTGTTACATATTTGTTTTATGGCTACTGTTTATCTAGATAATAATTTTGAGAGCTTATTTTTTCCATATATGCTGCATTCAAGAACTATGTAAATGGGTAGAGGAAAAATTAAGAAGTCTTTGGGCAGAGGCAGCTTTCACCTGTATTATTTTTTTTCTTCAAGCTGTGAGCACTCCTTAATTACGAGTTTTAAAAAAAATTGAAGATTGGTAACATATGTTGTTGTCAGCATGTATTTAGCACCTGCAGAAATGAACATGAAAAATGTGACAGCTCATAGGTGGAACACCCACTGCGTTGACTGTGAACACTGTCAACAAATTTTACTTTGTTAATTTTTTCTTATTAAAAAATCCAAGAAAAGAATTTAATAGTGCAGGTGTTCAGAACATGATGGCAAGATGATATAATGAAGGGGGAGGTTATAAACCTTTACCATGAAAGCTGGGGTCTGGATTTGTGGATCTTTAAGCTTTGCTTCTCACACACTTCCTTCTGCTTCCCTTTTAAAAAAAATCCTCCCTGATTGTTGGTGTCGGCAGTCTCCGTTGTCCTAGGAGGGGTTTCTCCTCGAAGTAAGGGTGAGAAGCAGTCATGGCAGATCAGCTGACGGACAGAACCAGGCACGTTAAACAGCCTTTTCCAGGGGGTGGGAATTGAGGTGTTCCTTTTGCACTTGATTTTCTAATAATGAACTTGTAATAACTGTAGATAAGAGGTCCCATATCAGCTACCTCCATAGCACAGTATGGGTTCTGTCTTCTGAACTCTGTGGTCCCTCTTACTTGGAGCAGAGGCCATTTCATTTAGCAAATGGCATTCCTCACAATACAGTGCTGGGCAGAGAGCGAGCCCTTGGAAATACTTCCTGAATGATGCTGCAGTTGCTATGCCATCTTCCGATCTTACTGGTTCCTTCCACTGTAGAAAGAGAATCTTGCAAGTTACTTTCCATGATCTCCCATCATCGATGATTTTATTTCCTAATTCTGTAAACCAGTTCACTCAACAGGAATGGGTAATGCTTTTCCTTTGAAGAGTCATTTCCTCCTCAAAATGAATTTTCCCAGATTGGAAATAAATTACTGGTAGGTGTGTTAATTTTTACTTTGAAAACTTTGAACTTCTGAAGTTTTCAAAGTAGCCACAGGATCTTCCCCATTCTCCCATCCCCTCCCTCCACGCTTTGGCATTGGCCTAACTACAGTTAATTCTCATTCTGGGAGCTTATAAAAAGACTTTTCATAAACACAGAGTATTTCAGAGACACAAAATAGAAGGATTTAGGTCAAGTTCAGCCAGTCTGTGTTTTCCTCCCAGGCCCAGCAAAGGCTCTGGCTGCGTGTGTGGGAAATGTTTGTGTTTCTCACAGCTGAGAGAAGACCCTGGAAATGATACGTTTTACACCTCTTAGATGAGACTTGGGAGCTAGAAAGCACTTCACTCCCATCCCTCTGGGACGAAGAATCTGTTTGCAGTAATCGCTGGCAGTGTTGACAGAGTGTTCAAAACCATTTGCTCAAGGGCAAGTGTTAACTCTATCAAATCCTAATATTTTAAGCACACTGATCCCCAGGCCCAGGAGACCTCCTGACAGAGCTCTCCTTGGGCTGCGTGTCAGCCTGCTGTCAATTATTACTGCACTGCGGAAAGGCCTGATACACCAGCCAAAACTCGGTGAGGGAAGGCCGTTAAAATGAGAAGGCAGCAACCCAGTCCACTTCATTCAAGTCTTGTTAGTTATTAGGAATCTGAGCCTTTCTGATTCTTTTATACAAGAGCTTCTTTGTAATATATGCATCTTTTTATCCTTTAAATTTATTGTTTGTAAATGAGCTTTTGATTTTTTTAGGCCCAGTGCATGGCATCTTCAGTATGGGTTTTATAAATTCATGTAAACTTACTGTACACACACAATTACGGACAAGTAAGCGTACAGACAGATATGTATCACCAGATTAAAATCCTCTACCACGATTACTTAATAAAACAAAATTCAGCGGGCAGATTTTTGGTATATCACTCTCACAACACTTATTAAGAGCCATCACGTTGTTTAAACTGGTCAGAATATTTATTTATGTAGTGTTAATATAGTTTGCCAGTACAGCTGCTCTCAGTGTTTCAGAATTTAAAGTATGTAGAACAATTTTTTTAAAAAGCATATAGCAGTAAAAACATTATAAAGCCCAATGAGCTGAAAACATTTGCCTTCTCAAAAGGAAGCCAGTTTAAATCTTCCAGAACAGATCTGAGCGATTTTCCCCAGTAAGGTCCCCACTGGAAAGGAAATGTACTGGCCTGAACCATCTGTGAGAACGTCTTCCTGCTTCCTCCATCCTTGTCAGACATTTCGGTAAAGCTGATATTATTTGCCATAATAGCTTAGAGGGATTAAGGGAAATGCTGAGAAGAAACCCAGCACTAAGAGAAAGTTCTCAGCCACAAACCTCCAAAAGTTCAAATATGACATTTTTATTTTTAAACTTTTTGTGTGTGAGAATTTTATCCTATGCCACTTACTAGGCCAGGCCATTGTAGGTACTCAATAAAGAATATGTGTTGAATAAATAGATACAGGTTTTGCTGTACTATAGCACTAATATTATCTGGATTTATGTTCCAGATATAAAGGAGAGTAAATGGGGGAATTCTGTGGTTATGATCACCACCACCAAAGCCACCCCTATAGCTCACATGTGGTTGTGTGCTACCACGTGCCAAGCACTTTAAGCTCATTACCTCATTACCTAACTAGATCTGCTATATTAAGTAGGTCCTATTATTATTACTATTATTATTATTATAAGCCCCATTTCTTTCAGAGGCTTAGAGAGCTAAGTGGATTGGCCAAGGTCACACAACTAGTAAGTGGTAGAGTCCAAATTAGAAGCTGGGCAGAAAGTTCCAAAGCTCATCTTCTCAACATAACGCTGAACTATCTCTAAAAGAGAACTATTCAATGCCTATGAAATTCTTGGAGGCCAAAGGGCATAGATAAGACTTCATGTTTTCTTCTAGACTCCCACTGAACGCCATTCACTTATTTATTGGTCTGACATTTATTGAGGGCCAGAGGACGTGTGGAGATTGGCCTCAGAGCCTAGAGCAGAAGTTTTTTTTTTTTAAACATCTTTATTGGAGTATAATTGCTTTACAATGGTGTGTTAGTTTCTGCTTTATAACAAAGTGAATCAGCTATACGTATACATATATACGTATCCCCTCCCTCTTGCGTCTCCCTCCCACCCTCCCTATCCCACCCCTCTAGGTGGTCACAAAGCACAGAGCTGATCTCCCTGTGCTATGTGGCTGCTTCCCACTAGCTATCTATTTTACGTTTGGTAGTGTATATATGTCCATGCCTCTCTCTCGCTTTGTCACAGCTTACCCTTCCCCCTCCCCATATCCTCAAGTCCATTTTCTAGTAGGTCTGTGTCTTTATTCCCGTCTTACCCCTAGGTTCTTCATGACATTTTTTTTTTTTTAGATTCCATATATATGTGTTAGCATACCGTATTTGTCTTTCTCTTTCTGACTTACTTCACTCTGTATGACAGACTCTGGATACAACATTAATGCACAGAAATCTCTTACATTCTTATACACCAATGATGAAAAATCTGAAAGAGAAATTAAGGAAACACTCCCATTTACCATTGCAACAAAAAGAGTAAAACACCTAGGAATAAACCTACCTAAGGAGAAGTTCTTAACTTTGACAGTTGCATATCCTATTGAAAATCTAGAGAAAGTTATGAAATATCATCCCAGCAAAATGTGTAAATGCATAATTTTGCATACATTTGCCAGTATTTTCTTTTTTGAGGGTGTGTGGGGCGGTTTTTGGCTGTGAACTTCTCGGAGAGGCTGCCATGTAATTAAACAGAGTAAAACCTGTAGTAGACATTAAAAAAATTCTAGGGTAGTACAAAGGGAAGGTTAGGTAACCTCTTGGAGAAGTCAGGAAAGGGAATCTTAGAGTTCTGTGCATTAAACAATTAGACTGAAACCTATCTGTAGGGTCTCGCCTAGCACCTAAAAGCTCTGTATTTTAGTTGCTCCATCTAAAGATGACCTTCAAGATTTCTCATTTGACAGTTTCTGAGCTGATTTTCATGAGATGATGTGATATTTCTATTATTTTGTATTTATTTCTGCCATCCAGAGAACATTGTGTGTTGCTCTCAGCATTCAGTGTTTTGTTGTAGCTCTTATTTTAACTGACCATGAGTCTTTGTCTTTCAGCGTGTGTGTGTGTGTGTGTGTGTGTGTGTGTGTGAGTGAGTGTGTGACAAAGACAGAGACTTGGTGAACATATAAACATACAAATTTACACATTTACTCATAATTAGTCCTGGTTAATAGAAGCTCTTAGATCGTCTGGGCCTCTTGGATCAGTTGCTTAAGGTTTCTGAGCTTCAGTTTCCTCATCTAAACAAGAATACTTACTTTTCAGGGTTACTGTAAACATTAAGATAATGTGAAAAAAGAATCAGTACTTTTATCTGGCATATTTTAAATGTTCAATGAATATTAATTCCCTTCTCTGTTCTCTTCTTCTCAACCTGGGTTTTTCATTTGCTATTTGTAAAAAGAAACAACATTAGTAACCTTTGTTCACAGGAAAGAAAAGGGAACATAATGGCATATTCATGTAAAACTCTTTGGAGAAATGTTCTTTGAAAATTAACTTGTGTTTATGTTTGATTATTGTGCCTTTTGTGATTACTTGAGATTAGGCTACCAAAAAAATCCTATAGTTAATAGATGGGAATAATAGTTGCTACTTAAAGATTTTTAGAAGGGTGATTTTGCCTTTTGCCTATATCTTGAAGGCTAGCCTTTTGGAATTCTTCTGAAACACGTAGTGCTCTACAGTGGAGCTCTCCCACTCAGTATGCTACCATTTATTCTTTCAAACATCAACGTGGGGGCGAAATGCAGCACTGTCCCAGGTGCTGAAGGGGAATAGAAGAGCTATAGACTCAAGACTAGGTAACTATGAGCAATAATTTTTATATGTATATGTGTGTACAGATAACAGTTGTTCTAAAGGGTGTCCTGTACCTCTGACAATGGAATTTAGGAATGGTATACAAAAGCACTCTCTAAAATTCCAGTTTTAAAAATTAAAGAAGACAATAAATATAAAACATGAATTAATTGACAGTAAATAAAGCCCTATATTAATGCAAAGGACTGTTCTTATCTCAATTTCTAGGGTAATCCCCAGGCATAAAATGAGGATCTTTATAAGGTGTGAGCGTTTTTCTTTTCTTTTTTTTTGCTTATTTATATGATTAGTAAAGAAGTTTAATATGTTCCGTAAACAGTGACTTCCAAAAGTACAGAGCATTCAGCTTTTTACAGATGGCTGAGTTTTATTTCTTTTTTTTGAAAGGTCTTCTGAGGAATGTTAATTTGTTATTCACTCTCATTTACAAAATGTGTTCTAATCTCTCTATTGCCCAGGAATTCTGTCCTTTCAAGAATCTTGGCTCTTGGTCATTTGGATTTTCCTGAATGGCAGGAAGCAGGAGGTAGCATTCACCTGTGGAGGGTGGGAAGGGGAGAGTGAGTCCCTGCTGCCACTTAGAGAGAATAACGGTAGTGGGCATCCCTGGCATTTTTCATAGTCAAGGCCTAATATAAATGAATGGCTTTACGCTTTGGGAAGTGAGGATACAATAGAAGAATTGCCAGAGGGGATATGTATCTTGGGTGGGCCTTGATCACAAAGGCCATGAAGGCTCAAAAGGGGCAAACAGAAGATTGAAATGTGTGTTAAATTTTTCTGCAGGCTGTAATGGAAAGGGGGAAATTACCTAAGTCCCCCTCGGAAAGAAGTGTCTTCCTAACTGTGTGGATACTTCAGGAGTTTCGCAAGCTGTGAGCGTCTCTGAGTGCATCTAGTCTCTTGCTTTTGCCTCACTGAGCCCCTTCCCTCTGTTGCTCCATTCTTCTAGCTGCTTCTGTAGACTCTCCTCTGTGGCATCTCATCCCCCACGGCTGCTCAGATGTGATTCCCCTGAGCCTCTCTTCCTCTCCAGCTGCATCTGTTCACCTCCCCTGCTGATCGATCCACTTCTTTAGCTCAGGGACAGGAGAGGAAATGATTCCAGCAGCTAAACAGATTTTATGCAGAGAGAATATTTAAATATTCTCAGTTTGTATGATTCCCTTCACCTCATGCTATGATCAGAGGTTAACGGAGACATGTGGAGCTTCTCTCTGTTGGTATAGACCAGAAGGCTTTCAGGAGTGAAGGCTAAGATCTTGTCAACACCTTCCCCCAATCTGCCCCCCCATATATTCATTTAAGAGAGTAGAAATACTTTTTCTTGTCAAAGTTCTTCTTTTTAGGTAGTGGTCCCATGCTCTATTTTCACCCTGACTCTGGGTAAGATGCCAACCAAATCAGAAGCTGTTATTAATATTTATTATTTCTAGTGGATGGAATTAAAACATGAGGTTTGAATTCTAAATGTTTATATCACTAAAAATTTTCTTTTGATATATAAAGTGTATTTTTACAGTGGTACTTAGAGAATTTTTTTTTTGCTTTTTTTGAAATAAGTTTATTTTTGCAAATTTGAGCTATGAGACATTGTACAAAGTAACCTGCCAGGCAGACTTGTCCTGAGTATTAAATTAGTGATAGCCTATCACAGTGCCTGACCGATAATGCCCCAAAACTACTAATTTATAAATATGGATGTATATACATATGTATGCATATATATCCTCCATACATCTATCCAATATACATGTTTATCTTTTAATTGATTATATATAGTGTCTCCCTATATTGTAATGTCATTTTTCTTTTGTTTCCTTATTCTTGAGCATTTATCTTACTTCCATTTTTCTTTATCTTCCTCCCTCTCCTTTCCTTGCTTTCTTCCTTCCTTTCACTTTCTCTTTTCATTTAAAAACTTCCTTCTACTACCTTTTTTTCCTCCAAGCCTTCTTCCTTTATTTTTTACTTTGTTTTGTTACTCCAGGAGATATTGAGAAGAACACCCTCTGTATATTTTTCCTTATCTTTTTGGAGTCTTCATTGTGATGTAATATCCCCAGATAAAATTCCTGAATCAAGGATCTGAACAATGCTTGTCTAGATTGGTTTTCTCCAAAGTTGAACCACATTCTCACAGTAATGTACACTCTTATATATGCCAGGTTCTCCATAATCCTGCCAACATTGGGTTTTCTTCTTTTTCATTTATTTTTGCATATTCAGTAAGTTTTTAATGGTACTTTCAAAAGATGTTTTTGTTCTGTTAGCAACGTTTTAATCTTTCCATTTGATAGTTTCACATTTAAATTTTCTTATCTGTAAACTATCTATCTTCTTCTCATCCTATGAAATCTGGGTAATGATATATTCCTTTCAATGTATTACGTATTTTGAGTAGTAACCCAACCAGTATATATTAACTGAGTGACTATTTTGTGCTAGGCATTGTTCTAGGAACAATAGGCTACTGAGGATGCAATGGTAAAGACATGGTCTCTGGCTTCTAAGAGGTTTGAGAAATTTATCTAGTAAAAGGTGACAAGTATATAAACAAAGGGCATCATAGTGTAACAGGTATTGTAATGGAAATATGTATAGGGTTCGGTGGTGTCACATAGGAAATGGAATGATTAATCAAACCAGAGATTAAAGAAAGTTTTAATCATGAAGGATCATGGAGGAAACCTTCACCATTACACTTGTCATTTGTTTTCTTTCTGATTCTCCTGGATCTGTGTCTTTTGATTATTTACCAAAGCAACTCCTTTGCTTCCATTTGCCTGGTAATACCACCAGCTTTTATGACTCAGTGATAATAACGACATACATGTGTGCAACATAATATCAAGGTACGTATTACTATGATGTACTTTTTAGGGTTTAAGGTGAAAATAGAATGTGACTAACGCTGAAGGGAACATATTCACCCCTGCTTTATTTATTTATTTGAAGGCCCAATTAGTGATCATATGCAGTCTCAAGTTTGGAGTTGATCCTCTCATGCCTACCCACCACAGGATTCTAATATACTCCTACCAGGAAGTCCATGGGATGACCTCATGGGAGGGTATCTTAGGGAGCATAGTGGCCTCAGAAATACGTCCCTCCAAACCTCCCACTCCTAAGGACTCAAATGCAGAGACCTTGATCTTTCTGGTATAAAGATCTTCAGCTCTTTCTGAATGATGGTGGTGCAAAAAGGTCCTGGATTACAGAGAACAGAGTTTATCTAGTTTTGTCTTCTGCTAGCTTTCACAGATCTACTTCAATGCTTGGTCGACTGGTTAGCATTTTTTTAAAAAGAGCCCATGTGAAAATGTCCATTTTTTTCTCCTTTGGAGACCTAGCATCACTTCCCAGCTTTCTATTTCTCTTTCTTCCACACTTACTTTTCTCAAATGTGATTATGTTAGTCCGTGAGCTGCTTGAAGGCAGGGATTCTGTTCTATTCGTCTCTGTATCCTACACTTGTAGCAACCGTGCTGGCTCATGGTGGACCCTCAACAATGCTTACCATATGAATGAAGCATATCCTCCTTGTCTTTGGGATTACCCTAGATGTTGCTCTTCTTTTTCCTAATGTTCAATAATAGTAAGACGTCTTTATGTGCCCAGCTTTCCGACTCCTGACCCAATTCCTTGTGAGAGAATTGCTTTGACTCCAGGTGTTTGTATATCCACTAGAGGGCACTGTTTTGTCAGAGGCTTTCTTCGATACCTAGATAGATGCCTTAACTTCATGGCCCATCCCAGCTTCAAGTTCTTTCTATATTTGTTAATAAATGACTCTGAGCTTTCCATCACAACTATGCTTGCAAAAATAGAATCATCATAGTAAATCATGACTAAAAACAATTGTAATAGGTTAGATGTAAGCTAATATTACTAATCGATATGACAAATATGTGTTTAATAACAGAAGGACATATCCTGAATAAGAATGCTCATATACATTAAGGTCATCCCTCAGTTCTTACTCATGTTTTTTTCAGATTTTCTTCTGACCAAAGCTAGGAAGGCTAGTAAAGTTTTCATTAAGTCTCCAATTTCATTTTTGCACTTGCGTAATAAAAGCATTGTACCATTACTGGAGAAATTCCAAGCTAAACACATTTTATCCAAATTCCAAAGGTAACTCCCGTGGAAATTTGTTTTAAATGGAGTGGCAATGTCAAGTCTGCTGCTATTTTTAAAAACTATTAAATCTATGTTTCATGAAGGTTTTGTCCCTCCATCAGTTCTAATCCCACAGAACTATCTTCAGGCAGAATCAAATGAGTTTCCTGGGCTTTATGTCAAACAGTTCAAATTTGCAAATATTTTCAACTTATATGTGAATCAACACAGGGGAGATACGTAAGAAGACAAAGCTGCTTGCACTGTCAGCAAGCTGCCAAACACATCATGAACCCGGTGGTGGCTCGTGAGGCCCCACTGGAGCTGTCTAAGGAAGCTGCAAAAGAGGGAGAAGCCAACAAGCAAGGTATCTTTCCCAAGTTTAAAACCTTAACTCGAAGTCATGTCATAGAATTGAAGGAGGTGCTGGGGCCCAGTACTCTATCAAATATTAAGGGACAGACCTGTAAGAAAGAATTCTTGGAGTCTTCTCACAAGAATCTGTTAGTAAACTCTCTTTTAAATTATGTTTAAAGACCAAAAAAACTGGGCATTTATTTGTGCCAGGCTGCAAAGTCATTTGTGAAGTGTTTAATTAAGCTTACTATGATTTAAAATGTAGGCTTAAATATCTGTTGATTTTGTGACAAGCTGTAGATGTTAATTGTCTTGTTTGGTTTTATTTTGTATTCCCCTTCCCAGGACACCAGGATCATATATGCATAACTTTGGTTGGGGAAAAGGAGCAAAAATACAATTTTTGAAAAGAAACATGTATTTCTTAAGTTAGCCAGATGTTACAAAACCATATTTATAGGAAGCATTGAGCCTGAGAGAAAAATTTGAAAGACTTAGAAAAGGAAAAAAATAAAGTTCCTCTCCCTCAGAATTTACATCTAGAAGAAATGGATGATAGTTTTTTCATGAACTTTATTTGAAATCTAGCTTCCTACTCAATAATTCCAACATTTGGACATTTTTAAATGATACCATTTCCCTTAAATATTATACTTGTTTTCTGGAAGTCTTTTTAACTTTTCATAAGAGGAGAAACTATTTCTTTTCACCTATTTGATGTAGCAGATTGTTTATGGAGCCAACGTGTTGACACACTATAAACTGTAAAAAATGAGGCCTAATAAGGTTAATTGTCATCTGAACCTTCCTCTGTAGGCTGCAATCTGTAGGCTTTGATTGTTTCTCTGGGGGAAACTCTGCCCAGATGGTGAAGTCCTCAAGGCCCTGACCCACAAGAGGCCTGCAGAGATGGAGAACAAGGTGCTTCTCCACAGACTAATTAATTTACTAGTATAGCACCTGTTCCAGAATAGATAGGGCTGGAAGGGAAAGCAGTCCCTGGGCACAGCGGCAAGCTCACGGGTAAATGAATTTCAGCTGATTATATTAAGCTGATGCTTTGATCATCTAAAGGCGTTAAAATGGAAATATGTTTTTTCTGGCTGTTGGCCTCCGTGAGTGTGGTTTATATTATTATTATTATAAGTGTTGGGTAACAGAAAAGCTGTTTTAGATTTCAGCACGTTCCATTTATAAAGTGTGCAGTATATTTGTCTATTGCTTTTTCCAATTTTAGAAATGCATGTTGTCATAAAGCTGCACCTTTTAAACAATTCTGCTTTCTTGTTTCCATTTTATTCCAGCCAAATTACTAGCTGGAAATCAAACACCAGCACAGATTCCTTTTAGCTAGAACATTTTATTATGTACTCACACCTTTAATTCAATGTGTGTAATTAGGCTTTAATCAGCTGAACACTATTTGTGAAAAAATATCAGACACTTCTTTAAATGAAATTCTGGTAAAGTCATGCTATTAAGCTTTGGTGACTACTTACTGGCACGAATAAATCCTTGAGTAAACAAGGCTTGGTAGTAAATGGATTTACAATGTGAGTCTTTCTGCACTCAATTTCACTTTATTGCCTCTTTGATTCCCAAAAGGATTAGAGGTAATTTTTTCAGTCCTTTAGATGCCATAAAACTGTTTCCCTTTCCAAATTAACACTATGATCTTCCATGTAATGTGTTTGGCAAACATGAGGAATTTATAAGACCACTAGTCTGATGTTGCATAGTAATGGAGATACAAATATGATGTCTTAGATGTCATGGCCTTATAGGGGGCAGCTTTCACCAAGGTTTTGAAAGGTTGGTTTTCTAAAAATAGAAAAATATTCTTGCTCATATGGAAGACAGCTTAAAGAATGCTAATGATTTGGTAAATTAAATGATTTGAACTATTTCTATTGCCATTATATGTTAAATGCCGACATTGCAACGGTAAAGTGCTATTAACATGATGATGAGTAAAAGTGGGTCCTTTTTAAGGAAGATATCACACAGAAATGCGAAAACAGAGCAAGCACACAAATTTAGCATATAATCCTAGGGCTTATTTCCTGATAGTCCTCTCTGGTTGTGTCCTCATAATCCTTGGAACTGTCCCGTGGAAGAAATTGAAAATTTCATGGCTGCTTTTCTTTGGTTTTCTCTTCCAAAACTCCAAAAGCATCTTTTAAATGTTTGTTTTAGTGGATTTATTTTTAATATACATTCTTTTTTAAAAATAAAAAATACAAAAATCTATATAGTGAAAAGAATTCACAGTTCCACTCCTGACCCTGGTCCCTCTCTTCAGCTCCCTTCGTTGACCAGTTCTTTGTGTGGCCCTCCAGAGGTATTTTAACGGTGTTTGGTACAAACAAGAGGACATTTGGGTTGCTTCCAGGGATTGGCTTCTAGAATTGCTGTTGTAATATGCCTGAGCATGTATCTCTGAGCCAGTGGTACAAATGCACCCATAGTATGTACTTCTAGAAGTATAATTACTAGGTCATGGATTGCATGCATTTTGAATTGGATACATATTAAGCTGTGCTTCAAATATGATGTATGAGTGTGACTTCTTCCCCATAACCAGGTTTGCTTTTCTCCCCCAACCTGAAAGTATTGTATCTTATGTTAATTTGCATTTCTTTAATTATGACGGAGGTTGAATATCTTTTCAAATGATTAAAAACCACTTCATTTTCTTTTGATGTGAACAGCCTGTTCATGTCCTTTGCCAGTCTCTCTATGGGGCCATCAGTGTTATTCTTGTGGGGTTGAAGAGCTCTTTATGGAATAAGGAAATCAGCCGTCTGTCTGCCAACGTGCAGCATTTGTCACTTCAGTGGCATTTCCCCTCATATCTGTCATCTCTCATTTACCATGCCTTATATTCCTCTACTTTTGTCATTGGCAGTCTGGATTTAAGGTTGCTTAATAACTCCTGGAAGCTAGAAATGATAAGGTCATGGGAAAGGGGTTAATTTAGGTGGTTTTCTAACTTTGACTTTGATAAAGTAGGAGGAGAAGAACTGAAAGGGCAAAATTAAAAAGAAGGTGAAGTGACTTTAGTGATTTGAAAGAGGGGCTTTTATACTGACAAGACCTTGAAAAAATAATGTTTATAAAATAAAATTTTATTCTACCCATAATTTTCTGCTTGCTTTTGCCATTATTACAGGTATTTGTATTAGGGTGAGAATTCTCTTTCTAGATGCTTTGGCCATACAGTCATATTTCTGTGTTTTGGACTTCACGATTTGTGGTCATGAATTGGAAGTGATTGTAGGGCCACAAATGTAGCACAGTGACCTTGATCTTGGATGAAGTAGAGAGGAGAGAGTGAGAACAGCAAGACTGACAGCTCTTGTCTAAGCACAAGTAATGTTTTATGTTCAGCTCTGTGTTGATGACAAAGTAAATACAGAGACAGGTTTTAGACATTTATGGCTTAATGTCAAAATAAAATATATTTGTGATGTCCTGAAGTTATCACTATTATCTTCAGAGTAATGGTTAAAAGCCTGGGCTTTGAAATCCAACAACTTGGGTTCAAATCTTGAGTCTTTCACTTCTTAGCTGCATGACCTTGGTTAAGTTCTCATCTATAAAACAGAGATAGTGAAAGAAATGACTTCATAAGTTGCTTTAAGGATAGAATGAGATAATGTATGTGCCTGGCAAAAACTCCATCAGTATCAGTTCTTATTATTAGCTTTATTAATTACCAGAGAGTGTTTGTAAAATATTATCTAAATTGTGCTATACTCACCTGATTTAAAGTAAGTGAATGGATATCTGTGAAACTTTCTTACATGTGCTGAAGTATGTTGCAGCCTTCATTAAACCACATCTGAATAGTTTCTTGGTGAGTTACTTCACAGTATCTTTTCTCTCTTTGAAATTCTTATCCAAACTAGGTTTAAAGGTAAAAGACTGATACTGTAGAAGAAGTTATCAGAATGAAGTTAGCTCTGACAAGGGGTCTCACATACGCTTCATTAGTCTTTCAGTGAATATTGGCTAGCTTCCTCCACCTCAGTCCGCATTGCATTCATGTGTTTGCTCATACTATTCCTTCTGTTTGACATGCTGTTCCTGCCTTTACCACTCATGTAGAAATATATACATTCCTCTATTTGTCAGTGAAATTGGTGGCTAATTTTTATTCTAAGTCACTTCTGTTGATGAACAAGAATAATGCAAATGATCACTACTAAATTGGATATGACTATCCAGTACTATAAGGGAGATGAGGGTGCTTATTTATTAGTTTTAAGTGAATTACTTTCAGTCACTCCAGTCAACATTTCTGATATGAATATTTCATGTGAAATGATTGCTATTGTGTTGGTTAGTTCTGCAAATCAGAACTTGTTTGCAGAACACTGTTGGGTCAATATATCTTATCATAATATTTGCCAGTACCGCAGATTTTACAAATTGTGTAGTTTTCCATTAACGTGAATTTACTGATTAACTGATTTATTTACTTTATGAGAATTCATATAGCACAACACTAATGTTCCATGACTAAGAGTGAGTGCATGAATTCTTTGTATTAAAAAACAACTACCACCCATTGTACATTTTTATTCTGGCTCTACATGCCCGGAAAATGCCCAGTAGAAAAGATTATAAAATAATCACTTAGGAAATTAATTAGTAACATTTCAAGCAAGATCCGGAATCAAACCTACTCAATTTATGAGGGTTCCTTCATGAGTAATTGCAGCTTCATCAGAAGAAGATAACTGGAATTGTACTTCCTAGCTACAGTTTTCCCCCCAAATAAACAAATGAAAATAATGACCAAATACCATTTTCATCTATCAAATAGGTAAAGTTTCCAAAAACAGTGGTCAGTTCTTCAGAATGTAATGAGATGGGTACCCTCATTGAATGGTTGGTGAGGTTGTGTATCGGTACAACTTTACTGGAAAGTTATTTGGCAAAACATATTAAGAACCTTAAAATGACCTTCTTGGCAAAATGTTTAATGGAGCACAAGCATCTTGCCTCCCCTCTCTGCAGGTTCCCATTATATCACCAATGAAACGCAGAAATAGGTAAGTATCTAGACTATGCTACTACTATAACTACTGCTATTTCTACTACTGCTACTAATGATAATAATCTGAACCCAGAACCCCAGATAACAACAAAAGTTTGGGAAATGGGTAAGTGAGGGACAAGGAAGAAGTGAAATGTGCTATTTCCCATCTAATTCAGGAATCATTAGATGCTATTTCACTATGGGAAAAATTGTGTGTGTTCTTGTGTATGTGTGTTAAACTTAAAGGTAATCACTAGAAAAAGAAAAACAGAATAAATGTTTTCCAGATTACCAGAGAAACAAATATAGGACATAACAAACATGGTCCAAATGCAAAAAAATTTTTAAATGAAAAAGAATAAAGAATGAAGAAAATAATGTAATAATAGAGAAAATAATAAAGCAGATAGCATTTCAAACTTGAATTCAGTGATGTGGGCTACATGAACAATAAGACCAGTTACATTTTATAATTTGATTTTTAAAATTTTAAATGATGGCTATAAAGGGGGGTGCAGTCTGGCAACTTGAGCAGTGAGAGGACTCATTCTGGATGTCCACAGTCTTGGATGTCCACAGGCTCTCACACCAGGTCAAGAACTCTGGTTATAAAAGTAATCCCACTTACCCAGAGTAAGTGGGTTCCTACCGTTCAGTCTAGAAAGATTTAGAATTAAGTAGCTCCAGTTAATTGCCATGGAAATTGTTATCCTTCAAACCCAGGAAAATTATAACTAAGTATGAAGGGACAAAGGAAATCAAAACCATAATATATAAATATTTTTGTGTTTAGAAGGTACATGCACATATTTAGTATCTTATATATTTGAAGTATTGAAATTAATTTGCTCTATTAGAGTCTCTTTGTTCAAAATTGATTGATTGATTTTGGTCTATTATAACTTTGTACCTCCAACTTAAATGTGTCAAATTGTTAATTTGATATATTAAATTGCGTAAGTGATTTAGATTTGCATTTTAAATTGAAATCTAACTAAGCACTGTATTTGCATCTAAAATAACAATTACATTTTTAAATGTAAACATTGGACTCTTCATTTATGCATCTAGGAAGGTTAGGTTTGTTAAATCAGATAACTGAAGTACCTAAAAGTATATCATGTATTAAGTTTATAAATACAATGATAAATGTTTGAAGGTGTTTAATTATCTGTAAATGTGATGGAGCATTACCAAAATTCCTTTAGAAATGATTTCTGAGATCTCCAAACTTACTAATAGAATTTTAAATTTCTTAAGCTCAACTTAAAAATAAGGAAAAACCATATTTTAAAAATTTGTACCTTATTTCATGGAATATAAATTTTAAAGCTAAAAATAAACCCAATAATAGATATTTTCATATTTAAAAGCCACCCTCAGGGACAACAAAAAAACTCACATGAATATATATGACAGTAGATAAAAATAAGAACAGGAGTGACCAAAAAAAAAAAAAAAAAGAACAGGAGTGACAATACTAATATTAGAAAAACTAAAATTCAAGGCAAGAAGCATCAAGTGGGCCAAAGGAGATTAATTTATATTAATAAAAAAACAACAGTGAGGGTAAAATAATTATGAACTCTTAGGTGCAAGTAACAGCACTAAAATTTTTATTAAACAAAAACTTACAGATATATTAAAGAAAACTAGCAAAAATATAAAGGTGGAAGACTACACACTCACAGCAAAAGATGACTTGAAGCCCTAAAACAAATTTATATTTTTCTACCCTGAATTTTCACTTCTAGGAATCTACCCTTACGATATAGTTAGAAATATACACAAAGCTTTAGGTGTAAGAATATTCACTGGACTTCCCTGGTGGCACAGTGGTTAAGAATCTGCCTGCCAATGCAGGGGACACAGGTTCAAGCTCTGTTCCAGGAAGATCCCACATGCTGCGGAGCAATTAAGCCTGTGTGCCGTAAGTACTGAGCCTGTGCTCTACAGCCCGCAAGCCACAACTACTGAGCCTGCATGTCACAACTACTGAAGCCTGCACGCCTAGAGCCAGTGCTCCACAACAAGAGAAGCCCCTGCAAGGAGAAGCCCGCACACCACAATGAAGAGTCGCCCCTGCTTGCTGCAACTAGAGAAAGCTCGTGCACATCAACAATGACCCAAGGCAACCAAAAATAAATAAATAAAATAAATTTATTAAAAAAAAGAATACTCATTAAGTGTTAGTTATAATAGTGAAAAATTAAGTATTCAAATGTCTAATAATTATGAAATGATCAATTTAGGGTTCATAATTGAAAGGATCTATGAACATCTGAAATTATATACTAAATTTGGTGGTGAACATCTGAAATTATATACTAAATTTGGTGTGTTTTCTCAAAGTGCCCCATGTTCTCATAATAGTATGAATAACTAAGTAAGAATTTCAGCTTCTATAGACTATGAATAACACAACCACTAAAAAGTTTCCAAATAATTTTAATAACATTAAATATTAATTTAAAATGTTACCAAATAATTTTAATAATAAGCGTAACAAAATGCACGTTACGTTATATGAAGTGAAAATCAGCAAAAACTCTCTACATATTTGACAACTGAATCACACAAAAAGAGCACACCTCCATAGAAAGAAATATCCATGTGGAAGCTTAATAAGGCAGGAATTTGGGGTTTTTTCTTCACTGCTGTAGACTCAGCATCTAGAGTGGTATCTGGTATGTAGTAGGTGCTCAATAAATATTTCTTGAATTATTAAATGGAAATTCACCCAAGTGTTAACAATGGTGGTCTCTAAGTGGTAGGATTATGGGTGTTTTTTGCTCTCTATACCACATTTTCTAATTTTTTTTACTATGTACATTTACTATATTTAGAATGACAAAAACAACACTTTAAAAAACTGGGTCAGGAATTCCCCTCTTACCAGTCTTTATACTAAGGAGAAACCATTCTTTTCTTCCCTCAAGATTTCTTTTCTCAAGAGTGGGTAACTGTGGTGTAGTCATCATCTGAGGTAAATCATATCACCCTGCTGCTTAGGAGTTTTGAATGTTTGCAAGCCAAATTTTGCATTCAGAGTCTAAAATCTGGTCCCAACATATCTTTCTAACTGAATCTCCAACTCTTTCATGTTAGAAAATGTCCTTACCACGTTCATTCTCTGTTCTTAGTCTTTGCGTCCAGGGAGCTTCCAAGATTATTCCAGCCAAATGATCATCTTGCTCTGCTTCCATCCCAATCTTCAAAACTCCTGCCCATCCTCACACTCCCTCATGCTTTGTCTGTCTCACCCCAGGGGAGTTCTCTCTCTGATGTCCTTCAGCACATATTGCATCTGTGGATTCTTTTGACTCTTACCTGTGTATTCTTACTGTTTTTCTGAAATGTTTCATAAGTGCTTGTTTTGATTTCCCCAAGGTGCTAGTAAATCTCATGGGATTGGGGAGAATGATGCTTACTTCTTTATGTCTTATCAAGCCTGGCACAGTACGTTGAACATAGCAGGCACCGAACGTGTATTTATTGAAAATGGCTAGATGCTGTTCAGTTTTGACAGTGGTCAGAAAAATTGAAAAAGGAGAGCTTGGGAGTATGATAAACTGGGGTTCCTATCTCTGTTGATTACTATTTAACTTTGTGACCCTATATTAGTAAATCTCTTTGAGCCTTTAACAGCAGTTTACTACAGAGATTATAAGATCTTACTCCGTCTTCTTGGCTCTGTCATTTACTATTTGATCTTGGGCAAATTTTTCTGCCTTTCTAAGCCTCAGTTTCTTCATTTGTTAAATAGAGACAACAATACCAACCAACTTGTAGCATCGTCAGAAAGATTAAATAAAGCTTGGGAAAGCCCTTAACATAGTTCAGAGCATGTGATCAAGGCACACTCAGAAGATAACAATTATTTTGGTATTTGAGAGGATAGCAGTGGCAAAGAAATGACATTATTTCTGAACCTGCTTAATAGAGGTCCTATAAATGTTAAGTGAGAAGTGCTTAGCATTTCTGGCTCAATAGGTGCTGGTAATCATTATTTTAGTTTCATGTACAATGGATTAGTAACACCTACTTTGAAGAGTTTAGGGTTGAGTTCAATGTGAAATTTGTATAATGCACGTGATTAATAGATCATAATTTTCCTCTTTATCCTCTCTTATTTCTCTTCCTTTATCCCCTGTATCCCACTACTAATTTTGGACCAACTTATATCTACTGAACACCTGAAGAACTGTTGGGGTACTCTAGTCATGTATGAATATAGAAATGGTTTGTGGAGAAATGCTGGTCTCCACTAAGTTTCCCTCTATGTTGTTTGTCCCCCAGTGGTATTTACTTTCTATGATTTAGGACAGAAGTGAGGATTATATTCAGATTGTAGCAGCATGAGACCAAATGGAACCACAACTTCAGTAGTTTGCATATGTAAAAAATGAGACCTAGGGACTTCCCTGGTGGCACAGTGGTTAAGAATCCACCTGCCAATGCAGGGGACATGGGTTCGAGCCCTGGTCCAGGAAGATCCCACATGCCGCAGAGAAACTAAGCCTGTGCGCCACAACTAATGAGGCTGCACCCTAGATCCCACAAGCCACAGCTACTGAGACTGCAAGCCACAACTATTGAAGCCCACACGCCTAGAGCCCATGCTCTGCAACAAGAGAAGCCGCCACAATAAGCCTGCGCACCGCATCGAAGAGTAGCCCCACTCACCACAACTAGAGAAAGCCTGCGTGCAGTAACAAGTACCCAACACACCCCCAAAATAAATATATAAATTTAAAAAATGAGACCCAGAGAGCTTCTGTTATTTACCTAAGGTCACACAGCATGTTGTCTCTGTAGTCCTATGCATTGTGCAGATCTACATTGCCTTTCCTCCCCTGGGCTTTGTGATTACCTGTTACAACTCTAGGACCCATATGAGACCCACACACCATTCTGCAGAGAGCTGCAAAAAAAAAAAAAAAAAAAAAAAAAAACCTGCCTCATCTTCTGCTGGATCTCCCAGAAAATACATTTATATAAAAGTTCTTTGCTCTTTTTTTTTTCCCCAGAGCTCATGTTATTCATTAAATGACTATTTAATATAAAGAAACAAATTAAACAGGGGAGGAGAAGAAAAGCATTTCTTTAATTTTTTTCCCAGTTGCTTTTTGTGCAGGTGGATTGCTGCAGGAGTCCCCTCTTCCAAAGCCCATCTGGGATGTTAGTTTAGCTCTATTGATGTTTAAGACTCCGTCTTTCATCATAACCACATGCCAAGACAATAAGTAATTGAACCACATGTTTTGCCTTTTTAAAAAGGTGTAATCTCCTTCTGAAGTGTAGAGATGTTTAGCAGGATTTTTCTAATTTATCTGTCATCACACCATGCGGGCTAGGCTCCAAGCCCCGACTGCAGTGTCTCTTTATCACCGTCTTTTGATGAACACCTGTTTCCAGCATACAAATATATCTGCTGAGATGCAAAATTAAAATAATTCAACAGTATAGGAATAATTATGAACCTTTTTTTTTGAAAGGTCCACCTGTTCCAAATATCAAAATCTCATATTTAGTTGCAGGTACATCCTTTATCACTATATATTCTTTATGCTTGGTATGTATATATTTGATAATAATTCTCCTCTGATATTCCATTAAGTAAAAATATAAATACTTTCACTTTTAGATATTCAATTGTAAACAATTTTTAAAAACAACCAGAGATGCTTTGTGACCACCTAAAGGGGTGGGATAGGGAGGGTGGGAGGGAGACGCAAGAGGGAGGGGTTATGGGGATATATGTATACATACAGCTGATTCACTTTGTTATACAGCAGAAACTAACACAACAATGTAAAGCAATTATATTCCAATAAAGATGTTAAAAAAAAAAACAGATTCATTGAGAGAGAGAAATTCTCTTTAGAAATTTATCTCCAAAACTCTTCAAGAGAAATTACTCCAAAACTTTTTAAGGGGAGAAACTTTGTAAACATTCTATTATTTATGACTGATTGTACCTTTTGTTAAGGATTTGACTTCTTGGTAAATACAACAAAGAGTATGTGAATCTTAAGTTAGTTTCAATAGATACTAGTTTTTAAAGGAAAAGATATAAGCGCTCTTATAAGAAAAGATTTTTTGTTAAAGTCTGGTATATCAAAGCACTTAAATCAATAGATTTAATATGAAGAATTTTTAAAATTATCATTCATTTCACTTTATATTTAAGACTTTATCCATCATGCTTACTTTTGGCTTTCCCATAAACTATGGGTGGTTTGTGCCTTCGAAGTGAAATTATGTAGCAACTGTAATTCCCTATTTGTGGAGCCCTCACCAAGAGTGACCCTCTGTCCTAATACGTGAGAGAAAAGATCCCCATTTCGAAGAATTCATATTACAAAAAGAGAAGCCCACACAGAAGTTTTAAAAAATATCCGGAGTAAGATACCTTAGATACAACAAGCTATGTAATGATTGCCATTTAACATTAGCCATAGTGGTGTCCACTCAGATGAGAAGTAACCTTGAATTTATCCAAACACCCAATAAAGCAAATTCGCAGATGAAAGCCAGGTTAATGTAGAAATATATTACAATTTGTCTTCATTTTCAGAAAGTGAAATCTGAAGTGCCAGATTTTTTATTGTTTTTCTGACAACCGTGCAAAAAAGTAAATCACCAGTTGCCTGGCCCTTACATGCAAAGTTTTCCACCAGGCATTATGTGGCTGGTTGCTTTTTAGCTGTTGGGGACATTTTGGGCAGTGGTTATATACACAAGACTAATTACACTAATTAATCCACACCAATGTGTGAGCAGTAGGCATGTTTTTACAGTTAGGATGTAATTTTTAAAAATTCTTCATTGGAAAAAAAATCGTTTATTGGGTACATTTAGGGACACAGCAGTTTCAGATTTACCATACAATAGAAGGAGTTATCCAAATTGAATAAATGTAAATTTCAAGTTGAGCAAATACATTAATATATGGCAAATGAAACCTACACTTGCGTCACAAGTATGTACTTGCATAAGAATGATTTTCTGACTAGGTGTATGGATTGTAGCTTTTGTGGTCATTAAATTATAGGAATCCCTGTTCACTTTGCTTAATGCAATGTAGCAACATCACATTACTTCTATAGCTTTTACTTCTGATGTGAGTTGTTGTGTTAGGCAGAATAATGGCCTCTCAGAGAGGTCTGTATTCTAACCCCCCAAACCTGTGAATATGTAACCTAACACATCAAACAAACAAAGAAAAAACAAAAGCAAAATAACCTTGTAGATGTGATTTAGTCAAGAATTTTAAGATGAGGAGCTCATCCTGGATTATTTTAGCAAACCAAACTAATCCCAAGTGTCCTTCTAAGTGAAAGAGGGAGGTGGGAGAGTCAGTGTCAGAGTGATGTGATATGAGAATGACTCAGCCTGCCATTTCTGACTTTGAAGGTAAGGAAGAGGCTACGAGCCAAGGAATGTGGGCAGCATCTAGAATCTGGGAAAGGGAAGCACACACATTCTTCCCTGAACCTCAAGAAAGGAATGTAACCTTGCCATACCTTGATTTTAGCCCACTGAGACCTCTAGAATTAGAATATAATAAATTTGTTATGTTTAAAGCCGCTCGGTTTGTGGTAATTTGTTATATCAGCAGTAGGAAACTAATATAGTTTTTTGGGGTTTTTTGTCTGTTTTGTTTTTTTTGGCTTCTCGGAGCCTCAGATTCCTCATCTGTAAAGTAGTAACATTTTCTTATTATTTTTATAAGAATTAATGTATGTGAAATTGCTTTAACATATTCAAAACTTTAAATCAGATGTTTTGTAAAATAAGTAAAACTATTTCTAAATTTTACAGTAACTAAGAGACTCTGCCAAGGTAAGACTTAATCATTTAAAAAGTCTTCCCCAATTCCTATCAATTAAGAACTAGTGACTAGAGAACATGGAATATGTCCAGCTTCATTAGACAGCACCTGTCAAAACGTATCCAGGCAGCCAGAGAAAGGGATTGAGTAAATGACCTGGACAGTTTGAAAAGCCAAGAACATAACTCATGTCAACAGCGCAGCAGAGATTCAACGGACAGGAAATTATCTCAGCAGGGCTGAGGAAAACAAAAAATACTGGGACTCATTAAAAGCCCAAACTAAATTATTTACAGCAAAAAATAGCTTAAATGACCCTTAAACACTATTTTCTGAAAAGATGGGTAGACAACTCTTTTTGCTCAGAGGTATTCAGCACTGAACTATTTTAATTAGAAAAAAATTGAAAACCATCTTAAATGCCCAAAATTAGGGAATGATTAAGTAAAATATGGTCTAACAATAGGATTAGATACTGTAATTAAAAGTACTTATGAAAATCTTTTAATAACCTTTGGGGGAAAACAGATACATATATGGGGTATAATAACAACTATGTAAAAATCCTTTTAAAAAACTAGGAGGAAATGTACAAATTAAAATGTTATCTGTGGTTGTCTCTGAATGATGGAGTAATGGTGATGTTTTCCTTTTTTCAATTTTTCCTTTTCCAATTTATAAAATACACATGCATTACTTTCTATGATTCTCCAAGACAGCACGAACTTTAGAAAATAATACTGTAGACTTAAGAGGATCTTCTAACTGGGCAAATTTATTCACTGTTGCTATTTCCCAATTAATGACTATCTCATCTCACTTTTATTTTAATCCAGTAACATTTATTGAATACTTACTTTGTTCCAGTCACTTTGCTACGCAATGTGAAAAATATAACAGTGAATAAAATATAGCGTTATATTTAATATAATATTGCATTAATATAGTACTTAATTTAATATAATATTGACCTCTGGGAATTTATAAGCTAGTGGGCAGAAAATGAAAATAAACATTACAGTCCATGTTTGAGGTGTAAAGACAAGACTAGGGAAGAATAGAGGAAAGTGAGATTAAGTGACTCATGGAAGCGGTAGAGTCTCAGCAGGGCCTTTTTAGATGACTAGGACATGAACAAAGAGATTGGGGAGGACAGGAGGATGTGTGGGTAGAGATGCCATTGGCACTGGCATAGAAGGAGGAGAGGACAAGGGTATGTTTAGAGAACATTGAACATTCCCAGTTAGAGTTTGGGGAGAATTATTAGAGGCAGGGATGGAGGGAGAATAAAGAGTTGGAAAAGAAGCTGAAGGTCTGGTTGTGAAGGACGCTGAAGGCTCAGCAGGTGAATCTGGATATCAGCTTTGTGCACATTAGCTTCTTGACATTTACCCACCAAGACAGAAAAGCTAAGAAGAAAGGAGACATAGTCACCTGAATGGTTGACAGCAAGGTGGTTGACTACATGTTTACTCTTCATTCAAATGTTTTATGATGTTGAAGACACACCCATAGGATAGGTGGATTCTATTAATTGTATCTACTGGGGCAGGATTTTATCTTATTTTTTAAAAATTTTATTGAAATGTAGTTGATTTACAATGTTGTGTTAGTTTCAGGTGTACAGCAAAGTGGTTCATATATATACATATATCTGGGGCAGAATCCAACTGGCCTGCTCCTTGTCCCATCACACCCCTGGGATGAATCTTAAAGCAATACCACAACTAGGATTCGAATTCAAAGCCTTGAGACTGGCTTCTTCCATATTCAGTAAGTCTTCCCTCCCCCAACTTCTTTATTTGGATTTGTATACATACTACCTCCTCCCCTAAACTATAGCTCTTCAGTGGATAAGAGCGGTGTGTTCTTATGTTTGTTCTTTTCCTTTCTCCTAGATTTAGACATGGAAGAATAACCATAAAGTTTTTTAAATCAGTGGACTGGTATCCTATCCATTTGCGTCGATTCATGTACAGCAGCACCTGCTCAGCATTTAGATTTAAAAGATTTCTTTGGATTCAGAAACCATTGCCTGAGATATTTAGAAGGATCATGGAGACATCCTGAGTCCTCCAGTGTTATCTTACCATTTTCCCCATTTCTGCTACATTTTCAGATGGAACATATTAGTTTTGCATGGCTCATGATTTAATTCTCCTTCCTTTTAAACTACTCATATAAGTGTCTGGACTGAGAAAAATAATCTTTTTTCCTTTTAGAAGATTTCTTTCCCACATGGTATTTTAAAATCTGTTCTGCCCCCATCAGTTATCTGATCTCTTTGCAGTTCATGCTCCATTCTCTTAGACTCTTTTTAATGGCATGTTTTCCAAGCCTTTTGTCATTATTACTAGCCTTTGGATTCTTTCCAAATTAGCAATCTTATTTTTTTTAACATAGAGCCGAAAATTGCGTGCAGTTTTCCAGACAGAGCTTGAGGAGTATGGTGAATAATGGAATAATTACTTCCCATGTGAGCTTCGTTGACACCCAAATGGATTCTTAGGCATTCTCTTTTCCTTTTTTTATCCCAAAGGATGATGTTCACTAAGAAATGATCAGATCTTTTATTAAGGAAAATTTAATGAGGAAAAGTTTTGCTAAGTAACGAATTAGGTAATGCCAAAATACTGATAATTATCTAAAAGATGGACACTTCTGTTGGGAAGTATTACTTTTGGTGGAAATTTTAAGCTCCAACAAGGGAGTATATTTTGTTCAGTAGTAGTGAGAAGAGTAGAGGCACTCTCAAGGAGTGGTTTGAGGTGGGAGAATACCTCATTTATACCACATTTAATCATGCAGCATAGGAACTTCCATGAAAAATGGTCAAAAACATAAGCGGAAGTGAAACTGACATCAGTTAGCATTGCATATTCCTACATATATTTATATATGTTTATTAAACACTCTGTGTAGTGCACTGATCTATAAGCTATGGCTATAAATGTGAGCAAAACTGTTTCTGGCTCTAAACCAGATTATTTTACTTCTCAGAAATCTCTAATAACTTCTTCTCTCATACAGGATAAAATCCACATTCCTGACTCTGGCTTACAAGACATCTTGTAATCTGGGCCCTGCTCCCTCTTTGACTACATCACCTGCCCTCTCCTTTTCAACTCTGCTGTTGCACAGGGCCTCAGGGCCTCTGACAGAATAGCTGGGGCCCAGGGCGGGGCTCTGAGAATCACTATCTGTTAACTCTTATTCTATGCCAGGCACTATGCTAAATGCTTGCAGACATTGTTGTATTCAAGCTTTACATCAAAGAAGAAAGATGCTGATTACTGCTCCTATTATTTTTACTAGTAGTATGTTAAACTTTAGTAATATTAGACCATTATTACTGTCTTATTAAGGAAGAGAAGAAGTTAGATAAGTAGCTCATAGTCACTCAACTAGTAGTTGGTTGAACCAGACCACTATGCTCTAAAGACCTCCTTCTCCTTGGATGTTCTGTTGAAAGATTCAACAGAGTTGAATTATGTAGATAATAGGCAAAAAAAAAAAAAAAAACACCAACCCTCTTTTCTTCAAGAAACTTTCAATTTAGTATAATTATTGTATGGATAGCAATCATTCAGATAACTTCCTGAGTCTGAAGAATTAACTGTTCTACAATTGATCTCCAGTTCAAGTTGATTATTTAGACCTAAGTATTTAATGCTCCTCCTTTCCAAATTCCTATTGAAATAAACAAAGAAGTGTAAATTAGGAGGAAAAAAACTGTTTCAGACCTAGAAAGGTGGAAAAGATTGACCAACAGACCAGAAAGTTGGAGTTTATGTTATATCCTGCAAATAGAATTACATAACCTCCTGCTGTTACAGTGCCCCAGGGCTTTGGCTTAGGTACCTTCTCTCTTCAGTTATACATAATGAACCCTGTCTCTATTGCTACTTTGAATTTTCTCCAGAACTCTAAACTTATATACCCAACTGACTATTGGACATCATCCATGGGCACTCAATGGGAATGTCAAATTTGAAGTAGCCAAAACAGAACTCATAATTCTTCCACTGTCTATCAAACCTGTCCCTCCCGGAGGCATTTCCATTTCAGTAAACACAAACCACTATCTACCCAATTGCTAAAAATAAAAACCTAATTATTATATTTGATTCTCCTCTTGTTCTCACCACTCACCCACCCTAAATTCAAACCATCAGCAGGTCCTGTGATCTCAATATCCAAAACATGCCCTGAATCTGGTGACTTCTCTCCATCTCCATCACCTGTCCTGCTGATGCTCTTGTTTCTCCTCGAATAGATTCCCGCACAGCAGAAGAGCCACCTTTTACAATAGAAAATTGGATTATGTTACTCCTTCTCCACAGCAAAACCAAAAACAGATACAGAAACAAACCCCACAATTTAAAACCCACCAATAGCTTGGCATTACACTTAAAATATAATCCATACTCCTTGTGGTTTATGAAGTCCTACTTTATCTGGTAACTGCCACCTTTTATCACTTTCTCACTCTCTTAATATGCACCAGCTTCTTTCAGTTTTTAAAACTCACCAACTCTTTCCCACCTCAGGGTCTTTGCACTAGGGCTTTTCTCTCCCCAATCTCAGGAGAATAATTACTGATCTTTACACTACTGACTCTTTTGCATCAAATCGAGCTCAGCCTTTTAGAGAGACCTTGCCTAACCTCCCAGTTTGAAGTATGGAACAACCCTTCTTTAATTCTCTGTGTCGCAGTTACCACTGGCTGAACTGTTTCCTGTATATTTGTTTATCTATTGTTTCCTTTCACCTTCTAAGAAAAGTCCCCAGGAAACAAGGACCCTATCTGTTTTGTTTAGTGCAGAATTTGCTCTACCTATGTGATACATAGTAGGTGCTCAATTAATATTTTAGTGAATAAATGATTTGTTATTAATATGGTTTTGAAATGTAACACAAACATCAAAAATTAATAATTATTATAATCTAAATTTAAAGATCATTTCACCCAAATCTGAGCAATATGTTAAAGCTATGTAAAGGAGTCATCATAAAAAATACAAAATAAGATGATAGAAGCTAGACCAAATGCTACCAGTTATTACAACAAGTCTGGGTTAAACTCCACCATTAAACAACAAATATTTTCAGATTGGGTCTCAAAATATAATCAAACTACTTGATGTTTAAGAGACATACGTAATGTAGAAAGATATAGAAAACATATAAATGAAAAGAAAGGCAAAGAAAAATCTAGAAAATGGAAAAACAGGGATAGTAATATCAGACAAAATATCAACGAAAAAGACATGTATTTTACATTGATAAAATGCACGGTCCACAGAGAACTGTAGCAGTGGTACCTTTGTGCACTCACTAACATAATATTAAAATACATAAATCAGTAAACTTAGAAGTTCCACATTTAAAAAATCACAATCATAGTAGAAGGCTTCAGTATACCTTTTTGAGACTTTGATTGGTAAGTCTCAAAATAAAATACAGTAAGTCCCCTACATGTGAACCTTCAAGTCGTGAACTTTCAAAGATGTGAATGTGTGTTTGCACGTCCAGTCACGTAAGTTAGTTCACATGTCTGGCATACATTGTCACATGTGTGCATCCTCTACATGTGGTTGTGCTTTTGTGTACTTTACTGTACAGTAGTACAGTATCTTTATAGATAGAACTGAATCCACAAGGAACCAGAACCTGTGCCATCAACGTCAGGCATGAGTGAAATTGCAGCTTGCCTTTCTTCTCCTATTGCTGATGGTCCTTCAGCTCTACCATCTCCCACCTCCTCTCCCTCCTCCAGTCAGTAACTCTTCCTGCCTGTTCACTAGATGCCAGCCCTTGTATGCCAGTTGTTGTACTGTAGTACTGTACTTTCCAAGGTACTGTACTGTAAGATTAAAAATGTTTTCTTTATTTTTTCTGTTTGTTTTTTTATGTATTATTTGTGTGAGAAGTATTATAAACCTATTACAATACAGTACTATATAACCGATTGTGTTAGTTGGGTACCTAGGCTAACTTTGTTGGACTTACGAATAAATTGGACTTAGGAACACACTCTCGGAATGGAACTTGTTCATACGTAGGGGACTTTCTGTACAAAGGAGATAAAACTATCACTGATAACCTTGTTTAAATATATATGGAACTTCATAGTCTACTAACAGAGAATACCTATTTTTCAGACATCAAGAGAAAGTTACAAAAGTTGTTTATATCCTAGGATGCAAAGAAGGCTTAAATAAATGCTGAAATATTATGAATACTTAATGACAATGATGCAATAAATCCAAATAGAAAAAAATGGAGGCAAAATCAAACCCCAAGAAAACTAAACAATCTACTTAAAAAAATATATTTGACAAAGAAAAACTAAAAACTTCCAGGATTAATGAAATTAATATATTTCAAAATTTATGAGATGCAGCTACAAACTCATACAGAGGAAAATTCATAAATTTAAATGCTTTTTATTAAAGAAGGATTAATAAATGAATTAAACATTTGAATGAAGAATTTTAAAAGCAACCAAAGAAGGATGAAAAAGAACAGGTATTAATGAAGAATAAAACAGAAATCATTGACGTAGAAAGGTGAAAAATTGGTTGAGTTTATAATCCTGGAGTACATTCTTTGAAAGGGCCAATAAAATAAACAAACAAGTCTATGCTGATTAAGGAAAAATAATTGATAAAACATAAATAGATATATAAATGGGAAAGGGGTGATAATTATAAAATAAAAATTTGGAAATTAAAATTATATAGTCTTCAATTCTATATTAATAAAAATGAAAATTTTACCCAAAGTGGTCTACACATTCAATGCAATCTCTGTCAAAATTCCAATGACATTTGTCATGGAATAGATAAAACAATCCTACAATTCATACAGAGCCAAAAAGACTGTAAATAGCTCAAGTAATCTTGAGCCAACACAAGCAAAAACAAAACAAAATTGTAGTCATCACATTACCTGATTTCAAAACATACTACAAAGCTATAGTAACCAAAGTAGCATGGCACTGGCATAAAAACAGACATATTGATCAGTAGAACAGAATAGAAAGCCCAGAAATGGGGCTTCCCTGGTGACACAGTGGTTAAGAATCCACCTGCTAATGCAGGGGACACAGATTCGAGCCCTAGTCTAGGAAGATCCCACATGCCACGGAGTAACCAAGCCTGCGAGCCACAACTACTGAGGCCCGTGCACCTAGAGCCCATGCTCTTCCACAAGAGCAGCCACCACAATGAGAAGCCCGTGCAATACAACATAGAGTAGCCCCCACTCACCGCAACTAGAGAAAGCCCGTGTGCAGCAATGAAGACCCAACACAGCCAAAAATAAAATAAATTAAAATAATTTTTTTTAAAAAAGAAAGCCCAGAAATAAATTCATGCATTTATGGTCAATTGGTCCTTGACAAAATTGCCAAGAATACACAGTGGGGAAAGGACAATCTCTTCAATAAATTGTGTTGGAAAAACTGGTTTTCCACACACAGAAGAATGAAACTGAACCCTTATCTCACTCCACATTTAAAAATCAATTGAAAATTAATTAAAGATTCCAGTGTAATACCTGAAACCATAAAACTATTAGGAGAAAACATAGAGAAAAATCTTCTCGACATTGGTCTGTGCAATGCTTTTTTTGAATATGATGACAAAAGCGCAGGCAACAAAAGCAAAATAGACAAAAAGGATTGCATCAAAGTAAAAAGCTTCTGCACAGAAAAGGAAACAATCAAGAGTGAAGAGACAACCTACAGAATGGGAAAATATTTGCAAATCATATATCTGATAAGGGGTTAATATCCAAAATATAAGAAACTCAAACAACTCAATAGCAAGAAAACAAATAACTCCATTTAAAAATATACTCCAGGGACTTGAACAGACATTCCTCAAAAGATGACATACAGATGGCCAACAAGTACATGTGTGTTCAACATAACAATCATCAGGGAAATGCAAACCAAAACCACAATGAAATATTAGCTCATACCTGTTAGAATGACTATTATCATAAACACAAATGTTAACAAGTGTTGATGAGGTTGTGGGGAAAAGGGAACCCTTGTACACTGTTGGTGGGAATGTAAATTTGTACAGCTATTATGGGAAACAATGTGGAGGCCTCTCAAAAAATTAAAAATAGAACTACCATATGATCCAGCAATCCCACTGCTGGGTATATATCCAAAGGAAATGAAATCACTATCTTGAAGAGATTATCTGCACTCACAGGTTCTTTGCAGCATTATTCACAAATTATCTGCACTCACATGTTCTTTGCAGCATTATTCACATGCCAAGATGTGGAAACAACCTAGTGTCCATCAATGGATAAAGAAGATGTGATACACATGCACACATGTGCGTGCACATGCACACACACACTGGAATATTGTTCAGCCATGAGAAAGAAGGAAATACTGTCATTTGTGACAACATAAATGAACCTAGAGGATATTATGCTAGGTGAAAGAAGCCATACAGAAAAAGACAAGTACTGTGTATATACATGTGGAATCTTAAAAAAAAAAAAAAGAGTCAAACTCATAGAAGCAGAGAGTAGCATGTTAGTTACCAGGGGCTGGGGGTGGGGGAAAATGGGAGATGATGGTCAAAGGGTTTAAATTTGCAGTTATGTAGGATGAATAAACAAATAAGTCTAGAAGTCGAATATGCAGGCATGATGGCTATATGGGATAATGCTGTATTGAACAGTACTGCTAAGAGTAGATTTTAGGCACACGCAGCACACACAAAAATTGTAACTAGGGGAAGGGATGGTATGTTAATTAGCTTGAGTGGAGTAGTCGTTTCACTGTGTATATGTATATCAAATCATCATGTTGTACACCTTAAATATATATAATACAATTTTTATTTTAAATATTTAATGAAAAGATAATGTCCAAGGAAAGTATAAATTATTTAAATTGTCTAAAAAAGAGTGAATGTGGTATTTTAATTTATGATTTTTGAACCTATATTCATGAGTAGGCATTTTTTGTAGTAGGATTAGTTCATTAAAATTCTTTGTATTTTATTCTTTATATTTTTTTCTCTTCCCCCAATTCTCAATGACAGTCTGAAAAGGTTTTTTTCTTTTTAAGGTCTTGTTTTATCTATATTTCTTTCATTGTTAGTGAGATAGAACCTTTTAAAATTTGTTCATTAGGAATTTTATATTTTGTGAATTGCCTATTATTCGTTAGACATTTTTCTATCAGGTAGTTCATCTTTTTTCTAAACTACTTTATATATGGCTAGTAATCCTTTGTCTATGTGGGGGGTTTTAGTATTTTTTTCTTAATTTAAAATTGCTTTTTAACTGTTTCACTGTACTTTTTCTCAGTCAGAAAGTTTTATATATTAATGTAGTAAAGCATGTCAGTATTTTTCTTTATATTTTCCCCAATGGTATTATGGTTAAAACATTTTCCCACACCTCAAGACTATATATAGGAATTATCTACGTTTTAAAGTACCAGCATATTTTTATATTTAATATTTAAATCTTTAATCCACCTAGGAGTTACTTTTGTGTAAGGTGTGAGGTAGGGATCTAACTATTTTTTTCTCCATTTAAGAGAAAAAATAAATTTTTTTCTTAAATGGAAATAAATGATATTGAGTGATCCTCTTATCTATCAATTAGCAATTATACCTTATTGATATACTAATTTCTTAAATATACTAAAATCTGTTTCTTGAATTTTATTGAGCAAATTCTGACACTAATATCATACTCTTTCAAGTATTATCATTATATGATATATTGTTTTAAAAAAAGAAACCCCTGTAATCATTTTAAAAACTTTTATCCTGGACATTATTTATTTTTAAACGAACTTTCAAAAATACCTCCCAGAAACTTAGTTGTATATCATTAGCTTTTCAGAATAATTTGAAGATTATCTATTATTTTTTACAGTATTGAGTCTTATCATCCAATAATATAGTACCTCTATTTATTCAAATCTACTGGATGTCTGTCAGTAGAATTTTACAGCAAATACACAAACCATCTGAGCTAATAATGCTACTGTGAATTACTTAACACAGAACATTCTTTGCAAACCAATTTAAAAAAGTAGGTATGATTAGTTATTACCTGATGAAAAGAAGTATGTGTATTTTATGCAGAGACAATAATTTATTGGTTCAACTTTAGCACTGATCAACTTAATAGATGCTAGTCATGTGGCTGTCTCTTACATCAACCCTTGGGGGGAGTTGATATAAAAGAATAATTAAGCATATATATTGGGGGGTACAAGCAGGAAGGTGAGATAATCAGGACTTATACAATTTTCTGAAGATAAAATTTAAATCAAGTATAGAATTTAGAATACTTCGAAGAATAAATGAAAATAACATAACTCAGTCTTTTAACAGGGTTTGGGTGAATTTTCAGAAGCTGGTTGTTAGTTCCTTCTTTAACAACGTGTGACAGCAGAGTTGTCACCGTAGGTGCTTTCTCCTGTTGAATCAGGGGAGACCCCTGTGCAAGAATTTCATTCTATGAAGGCTGAAGGTCCTGATCATATTCTCCCTAAATGGAGGTCCTCTGTACATCAGCAGTGGAGCAGAGCAACACAGTAGTTAAATTAGATCCATGTTTTGAAGTCTGAATATTTGGAAGCCCTTCCCTTCACATCATTTCATAGATACTGCCTCTGCTCTTTCTGAGTGCTTACTGTATGCTAGGTACTTTATAGTCATAATTTTATTTAATTTCCACAAAGACCTGTAGGTATTATTGTCAATTCCATATGGTAGACGAGGAGCTGCCCCAATTCACACAGCTAATCAATAGTGGAACTAGGATTTAAATTCATATCTCCATGACAGCCAAGCCTGTGATAGCAACCACCACCATCCCATATCACCTCCTCTCCTAAATGTACCAACACTTTTACAATTCATTAGTGTCAGCAGGATTCACCCTTGTTACAAAGGAGATATTAAAGCAAGAAAGTAGGTTTTGTGTACTCAGTTCTAATATATGAACTTTTTCATTTTACAGTTACATAAGAAGCATTTGGCTTGTTTTAAGTTTTTTACAGGTGTTACAGTTTTGGCTAGAGTGATGCATCTCAAACTTTAATGTGCATATACTCAAGGATGCTGTTAAAATGCAGATTCTATTTCAGCAGGTTTGGGGTGGGGCCAAGAGCTTGCATTTCTAACAACTTCCCAAATTATGCTGATGCTGTGGTTCCACAGAACATACTTCGAATAGCAAGTGACCAGAGGATCATCACCAACTTTTAGTTTTCTAAATTTGGGGCAGTTATTAGGTATTAGATGAGAAGGATGAATGAGAGTAGCTTCCAGGATGACATACTGCTTTCCGACAGAAGAAATTGGATGTATAGACAAATTCTAAAGGCCTTTATCATGTATTTGCCTAGAGGATCTTGGCCAAAATTAGCTCACAGTTTGAAGGAGAACAAGAACAAATATTTACCGAGTGATCAGGGCCAAGCCCTGTGCTGGATACTTATGTTATCTCTATAGTCCTTACCAGATCGTTGTGAGGAGGATGGCTACCCACCCTGGTTCCCTACACGTGATAGAAATGGTACAATGTGGAGGGCGATAGAGGGCAAGTTTAGAGAGGAGGGGAGACAGCTTGTGAGCAACACCATGCTCCTTGCATTGCACCAGGTGTTTGCATTTATGTCACCTCATTTCAACCTCATGAATATCATATGAAATACGTATTCTTACTTCTGGTTTTTCTAAATGAGGAAACTGAAGATCAGAGATGTTAAATTAACTTGTCTAAGGTTATTAAGCTCTTAGGTGGCAAGTGTACGGTAAAAATCTATAACTGCCTGACTCTCCAGTTCCCGTTTTCTGCCACACCCTAATGTATTAGCAACCCCGTCCTCCACTTTGTGGAGGTGTGGACGATAATATTATATTATAATTAGAGGCCGTGATTCATGGTTTGTTGCACACCTATTCTAACTCATAAACACGGGTGTAAAACAAGCCAATGTGAGTGCAGTCAGCCTTGTTTACTCATTTTGCAGAAATCTGGGCCTGAAGCCTTTCATCACCCAGAGGTTAGAAAAAGGAGGCTGCCATTGTAGGGATAAAGCTACAGTTCATTGTCCAAGTTGGGCCATAACCAGTAATGGATTCCATAAGTACTACAGTACTTTCCTCCTTACTTTGTCCTCATTGGGCTTTATCTCCCTTATCCTGGGGGTGTTTCTGGCATCTTCACTTTGATTGTTGAGCTCTAGAAAGGAGAGGGCTCATCTCAGCACCTCATTTGACAGGTCCAAAAGGAAATCAACAAAAGAATAAAAAATTGAGGTGGCATTATCACTCTATTCTCTTCTTTGGAGACATTGCTGCAGTGAATCCTTTTCCACATCCCAGACCTTTGAAAACTGTTGCTACAGATAGCTACTGATGTGTGACAGTGTTTTCTGTATAGAATCAAATGATGAAAGAGATTGGAGAAGAGGGAGGCAGAGGGGAAAGCAGGGAAAGAAACTCTCATACGAGAAGAGGGGGACAGAAGCAACAGCCTCCTACTAGCCCCTCAGAAAGAGAGAGAGAAAGAAAGGTTGATTATTTTCTGGGAAATAGTATAGAAAGGCTGAGCAGGAGGTGAGCATATGAGGGAATTTCAAAATGAAGAAGGAAAATTACTTTCCTGGAAAAGCAAGTAGAGTGCAAGAGATATAAGTGTCAAGGAGGGGAAAGTTTTGTTATGAACAGGTTTGACGTTTTGCCAGCGTTCTGAACTTAAGTGAACAGAGTAAAATACATTTCTGACCACTGCAGGTAACTTCCTTTTAAGTTATTGTAACTTTCCTTATCAAGATATGCAGACATATCATTTGCATTTTTTCTAGTTTTGAAGTTTGTGAATCATCTTTTAAAACCTTCCCATTAAAGTATGAGAAGGGCATGGAAGTGAGCTGAGCATGCTCAGTAGAGGAACTAGCGGGAACATGGGTGAAGAGTGTAAGAAAAGGGAATTGGAATTTTAAGGAGAACAGTGAGGAGTTCTGTTTCATTGGAGTACCCTGTATAGGATTCTTGATGTGGAATAAAACAGTAATTGATTGGAAATTCGATTGGGGTAGGATCACAGAGGTATTAAATTTTAGGGTAAGGAGTGGAGTTGGAATTTGTTCAATACAGAGGGATTTGTCCTGGGAACTTGCTAGTATTTTTCTAAGTATATTATGACATACTCAAAGGTGGGTAGATGTGTCTCATGCTCTGGAGAGAGGTCAAGATTAATGATATCAATTTCAATGTCTTTTACATAGAGGTCATATTTGAAGCCTTGGGAGAGATGATGTCGTCCAGAGAGAAAATGTAGGGAAAGAAGAGATCACTTAGAACATAACCTCAAAGAATGTTTACCCTTTTAGATAATTGGGATAAGAAAAGAAAAGCCATTGATAAAGACAGAGAAGGAGAAAACAAACCTGATTACACATTGCCATAGAAGCCAAATAAACAGAAAGTTTTAAGAAGCAAGGATATGTTGAACCATACTAAAAGCTGGGGGGAAAAGATTAAGAAGGATATAAACAGAGAAGAATCTGTGGAGCTTGACATTTTGTAGGTCCAGAAAGCATGATGAGAACAAAGACCACAGAGAGACACAGGCATTGATAGGCATAAACCCATTTCATGTCCCATTTCTGTAAGGACTGGGAAGGGATCAACATGTCAGTATTTTAACAAACAGAAAAATCCCTTCTGGATCTATAGCTGGAGATTCTAAAAAACATATTTATCATTTACATCTTTTAGGGGAAGGGCAGCGAAAGCTGCCCAAAGTCAACAAGAAGCAGTAGGTCTAGAAAAAAGCCATCCGAGAAGCCATGGATTGGTTTTTTGCAGCCCCAATTCTGCTTTATTTTACCTTTAGAGTTGGGGTTTTAAAAGTATTTTAAAATATATAAGGGTGTAGAATAGAATGAGAATAAAGAGATGAAACATTCTGAATTTAATATTTTTTCCTCTTGTGATCAGAGCCAGGCCTAAGTCTTTATGAGCCTAAGGCTTAAAATTTCCTTGACTTCTCTGCCCTAAGAATTAAGGACTACATATTTGAAACTGCTAAACAGTGGAAGAATCAGAAGAGAAAAACCTTTTAGGACTATCCCTTTCAATATGGTCACTTGGTTTGTGTACAGCCCCCAAACCTGTCTAGGCTCCTTCCCACCAGTCCCACCAGCTAAGTACTGAAAGTACTAAGTCTCCCTGTTCCTTTCCATTCAAGGAACATATCTGTTCCTTGCAGATAGTCTGACTTACAGTTGGCAAATTCTAGGATGATGTTTTAGGTTGGGTCTGGTACTTTCTGAGTATAGAGTGAACTTGTAAAGTGTATGGTCTTTAAAAGAGAGAAAAGGGGACTGTGATAAAAGACACTGCTGAGGAACACATTTTGGTTTGGAACACATTCAGAACCTATCTCAACATTATGTTTCTGTTGATTGAAATTTGTATTTATTGCATATGTATATATATCCATTCACCCATTACTTTTCCAGGAATAAAACTTGTGTGGTAGTCTTCCATCTTTTCATAAACAACTCATAAAGACATACAATTTCCCCAGTCCCTTGGAGGTTAGGTATGGCCGTATGACTCACTTTGGCCCATTGAATGTGGGCAGAACTAGTGTAAGTCACTTTCAGACTGAAGGTTTAAGGCCTGGTGTACAATTCATCCCACTTCTCTTCCCTCCTATCATGGCATCCAGTAGTTCCCCAGATGGCGGCTGTTCTTTCACCCTGATCCTAGAGTGAGGACCACATGGAGTGGAGATCCCAGCCAACCCATCATGGACATACAGCTTGACAGAGAAATACGCTGAGATTTTTGTCTCTGTGATACAGCTTCCAACAACTTGAAATGTTGGTACGGGTTTAAAAGTGTTCTTGATCCTTGTGCTTGAGTCTTGGTAACCAGCCCAGCCTCCAGACCTGCTACCTGCTGATACCTAACAGCTGCCTGCCTGCCATTTTTAGCATGTTGTTCTGCATAATTAGATGCAAGGCTTCTAACTCCTTATGTCATCCCTGATGTTTTGTATTGTACGTCCATCATCTATTACTTGTTACTATTCTCTCCAGAGACTCTCTTCTCTGTAGCCTCCCCAAACCCTACAGCTGGATCTGACCTCTAAGCATCTGGCCCAATCCTGTGTTCTACCTTTGCCAGTTTCTATGGAATCAGTAATGCCCAACAGTGTCTCATGATGTGATGAATTCAAATGACACTAAACTAATGGAGCGTAGGATTGATGTTAGATTTAACATTGTAGATACTCTCTGTCTTAGAACAAGTGTTCTATAAACATTAAATGAATAAGTGTACACTTATAGCAGATTTCATTAAAATTTATTCAAGTGTATTCAAATTTGAGAAAGAGTCCCAACTGTTAAGTGGATTGGCTTCCATTTTGTTTCAGATTAAGCCACAAATTAAACTTAGGGTGGAGTGTCTTTTAGTAAATTTCATCAAAATCAGTCAAATATTTTGACAAACAGAGCAAAATGAGTCAATGCTATGTTGGATATCAAGAGGTAGAACCATTGTTTTTCCATGCTCTTGCAAGATATTCTTAAAAGCTTTAGTAATTTAGTATGGGTAACTGTAGCACATACCTCTCGTACATCATATCCCATCTCACCGGCCCACGTCTGATTTCTGCTGCAATTGGAATAGACTGTTCAGTTCAAGTGCTTGCCTTCTGCCTTCTGCCTCAGGCTGCTCTCCATCTGGGAGCCCTCTAGCTAGCCTGCAAACCAGGACGTGCAGGCCTTTACTGTGCCTGGGAGGACCCTCAGCCAGAGGACAAAAAGTCTATGAATGCATCAGCCTCCCATGTTTGAGGCATTCGGAAGAATTTTCAGGTGGTCTGGCAAATCAAGTCTCTAGTTTCCACAGCTGTGCATTTTATATTGGTCTTTCTTCCTTCCCATCTATCACTCTCCCTGTTCCCTAACTCTTGCTTCCTGAACTCATCTCCTTCATCCAAGTCCTTATCTCAGGCTCTGCTTAGAGGGGAACCCAAACTATGACAGTAATACATACTCTCTATATCTAGTCAATCACACAAATCAGCCTGCCCTGTATAGATTTTGTTTGCTCTTATTTCAAAGTGAATGTTTTAAGTGTTTTTAAATCTTCAACCAGTTACTGTGTACCTATTATGTGTTCAACACTGTGCCAACTCTTGTAAGAGAGCACATTGGAAAAAAGCATGATGTTTGCCCTCCGAAGATCTGGTTTCAGTCTTGGCTTTGCTGTACACTATCTAGTACCTGGCAAGTTACTTAAATTCCCTAACCCTTACCTATAGAATAAGGAAAATAATAATGCCTCTTTCTGAGGAATGGGGAAAATATTACCAATATTTTAATTAACCATGATAGTATAACACATGTAGTCTGCACTATAAAATGTATTACATAATTATAGGACATTATCTTTGTGTCGGTGTCTCCCTCTTGTGAAGGTTGTAAACGCACTGAAGCCATGGAATATATTTTATATTTTTCTAATCCTCAAAATTACTTAATGGTACTGGGTGTATATTAGTCAATTAGTAAATTATAGGTTGGCATAAAAATATTGAATTGTTGTCTAGACAAGTGACACAATTGGGGTGCTCACTTTTTGAGTTACTTTTAGATATGTTTTATAGGTACCTGATTTGTATGCTAAAGAAAATAGTATCTTGTTAGTTTTGTAGTTGTAAATGATAGTCTCTTTGTGTGTATGTGTGTGTGTGTGGGAGAGAGACAGAGACACAGAGACAGAGACAGAGAGAAAGGGAAAATCAGTTCAAGAATGGCTATTTACCTGTCCCAAAAAACTATCTTTGGTGACTAGGAGAAGATCCTTTCGAGGTGGTAGATGAATGGTAGCATGCAGAATAAATCTACTGTTAAGTGTCAGTCCATTTCAAGACTCATGTAAAGCAACTAAGTCAAGGCTCAACCTTGAAACTGAGCAAATTGGTTTAGACGGCTATTCAAAGAAACAAAGCAAGCAAAGGTCAGTGGGATATAGGGTGAATATAAGCATTTGTGCTATTATAATAACTTGACCTTAGTTGGTTTTTCAAAGTTTTCTCCAAGTAACTTGGAATTTCCAAAGCATCCTTATGCAGTGCTCTCTGGAGCTACCCCAAAACTAGAAATGTGGTTCTTTTGTTATGGAAAACAAACTGAAAGTAATGCTAATTAACTTTCAAAGACAATGTCTTAAATCATTTCCTCCTGCCTGTTGGGTTTGTTTGTGATCTCCCCTCTCTGCTTGTGGGAACAGGTTACAGACCTGGCTGAGGTCTTTGGAGCAGAGTTAGAGACAGACTTTAGAGGCAGTGAGGATGGTCTTTCACTGTGAGTCTTAAATCAAGGGGCCAGAGCCCTGGACCAATAGGAACAGGCTCATTTTTGGTTGCAGCACTTCATGAGTCTGGTCCTTGATAAGAATAAAGTTGGGAGAACAGACAACTTAAAACAGAGATAGTCTAACCCTGGTGTAAGGCTTCCCAAATTACCAATGGTAGTAGGTGAGATAATTTTAAGTGATTCATAAATGAGTAGCTTTTAACTTAAAAGTGGTATGTTTATTTCAGTATTTATTGGGTACCTTCTATATATAAGTAATTCCAGTTATGGAAAATAAATAAAAAGGAGTGAGTCAACTAAAAAATGTTGACTGCCTTCAAAGAATAGGATTCAAATGATACACGAGATGATTTTAGGTGCTACAGAGATGAATATTTATTTATATATATATATATATATATATATATATATATATAACAAATTTATTTTCTTACGTTTCTGGAGACTTGAAGTCCAAGATTAAGGTGATACCAGGGCTGATTTCTGGTGAGACCTCTCTTCCTGACTTGTTCTATGCCATTTTATTTATTTATTTATTTTTTATTGGAGTATAATTACTTTACAGTGATGTGTTAGTTTCTGCTTTATAACAAAGTGAATCAGCTATACATATACATATGTCGCCATATCTCCTCCCTCTTGCGTCTCCCTCCCAAACTCCCTATCCCACCCCTCTAGGTGGTCACAAAGCACCGAGCTGATCTCCCTGTGCTATGTGGCTGCTTCCCACTAGCTATCTATTTTACATTTAGTAATGTATACATGTCTGTCCCACTCTCTTGCTTCATTCCAGCTTACCCTTACCCCTTAAAATTGGGAAACAAAACATATATACAGAAATGTGCATAAAACAAGATATAGAGTTTAATGATTTATCAGAAAACAAACACCCGTGTAACTACCACCAAGTCAAGAACATTGTCATCACCATGGAAACTCTGTGTTTCTCTTCCAATCACTATCCTCTGCTGCCCCACAAAGAACCACTGTTTTGACTGTCATTGTACTAGGCTGTGTGCTCTTCCTTAGTTTTTCTATATTAAGATGCACTCCTCAACACCATCAAGTTAGTTTTGATGATGATTTTAATTCTTTGTAAATGGAACTATGCACTGTGTATTGTTTGTACCTGGCTGTTTTGGTTTTTTTACTTATGAGATTCATCCATGATGTTGCATGTAGCTCTAGTTTCTTCATTTTCATTGCTGCACAGTATTATATTGCTGAATATACCATTATTTATTTATTTATTCTACTGTTCGTAGATATTTTTACTACTTCCAGTTTTCAACTATTAACAGTAATACTGCTTTGAACATTCTTGTATATGTCTCTTGGGATGTATGTGCACACATTTCTGTAGGATATGTAGTAAAAGAATAGAATTGTTGAGTCATAAGCTATGTATTAATTCAACTTTACAAGATGATGATGACGATGAATCCGGTGATGATGAAAACTGCTTGCATAGTAGTTATACCAGTTTCTGTAATATGTTTGCTTCACATCCTAATTAATGTTTGTCAGTCTTTTAAATTTCAATCATGCTGGTGTTTATGTGTAGTGATATTTCATTATAGTTTTAATTTGCATGGTCCTGATTCTTAATGAAAATAACAACTTTTCATATGTTTTGTTGACATTTGGATATCCTCTTTTATAAAGTATCTGTTCAAATCTCTTGCCCATTTTTCTTCTATTTGGTCATTTTTCTTTTTCATATTGATTTCTTCATATATTCTGGATACTACTCTTTTGTTTGGTAATATACTATTTGGTGGCCCTTAATAAGATAATTTCTTAATTTTAATATAATCATTTTTTCAATTGGTTAAAATAAGTGGGTTTTGTCTTCTAAGAAGTATTTCCTATCTTAAGGTCATGAAAATACACTCCTATATTATTTTCTAGCAACTTTGTTATTTAGCCTGACATATTTAAATCTATAATCCACCTGAAACTTAATTTTTGAATAAGCTGTTAGATACGGTAAAAGTTTCTACTGTTTTCCATCACCACTTATGGAAAACACTATTTTCTCCACAGCTCTGTAGTGCCATCTTTTCATAAATCATGCCTAATATATAGGGATCTGTGCCTGAGATCTCTATTCTGTTCCATTGCTCTATTTGTTTATCCCTTGCCAATACTATACTGTCTTAATTCTTGTTGTGTTGTAAATCATGATACCTGGAAAAACATGTCTTTCCACTTTGTTTTTATTCTTCGAGTTTGTCTTAACTGTTTGGTTGGAGTTTTTTTTCTTTCTTTCTTTCTATATCAATTTTAGAGTTAGCTCAGTGGTGTCCTGGTTAATTGGCTCTCTAGGGGAAAAAAATCTCTGATTTATAGTATTTACCAATTTCCATTGGTTAAATACTCCCAAAATGGTTGGTTTCAAGCCACCACAAACACCACTATAACTATTTTGGTTTGGGTTGCATTGAATCTATACATCAGTCTGATAAAAATGACATATTTATAATATAGAGTTGTCCAGCCCATGAAAATGATATATTCTCCATTAATTGATATATACATGATATATATGATATATTCTCCATCTCTTCTTTAATTTCTCTCAATAATACTTTATAATATTTTTTTTCTATTCTGTTTTGTAGAGATCTTGCTCATCTTCTTTAGTTAACTTTATTACTAGGGTTTTGATATTTTTGATGATATATAAATATATTTACATATAAAATATATGAAATTTATATGTAAATTAAAAGTTTGTTTTGTTTTTTAAGTGTTTGTTGCTGATATAAAGAAATACATTTTTTAGAAAGGTTATATTAACCCTGTATCCAGCAACATTCCCTGACTCACATATACATTTTAAAATTTATCTGTACTTTTTTTTCATTTTCTATGTATGCATATTTTTTGTGTAAATGACAGTTTTATTTCTTCATTTTTATTCCTTATGCCTTATATTTCTTCTTCTTGCCTTGCTGCATTGTCTTCTAGTACGATGTTGAATAAATTAGTGACTGCTGTCATTCTTGTTCTATTCCAGATTTCAGAGTAAAAGCTGTCAGCATTTTACTATTAAATATGACTTTATGCTATAGGATTTTTTTGTTGTTATTCAATTTGTTTTTGTTCATTTGTTTTTATACATGCCCAATATTGAATTATGGAAGTTTCCTTCTGGTCTTACTTTGCTAAGGGTTTTTACTTATATATGAATGGTTGCTGAATCTTATCAAGTGCCTTTTCTCCATCTATTTAGGCCACATTATTTTTTTCTTTTTTATGCAAATGTAATGAATTATACTAATCACTGTTTTAATATTATACCAAACTCAAATTCTAGATAAACTAGTAAATATGTGTTACTGGTTTCCATTTGCTGAGTTTGTTTAAAATTTTTACATCTATAGATATGAATATGATTGCCTGTAATTTTCCTTTATCTTAATATCCTTATCAAGTTTTAATATCAAAGTTATTCTGGTTTTGTAAAAGAAGATAGGGTATATTTCCTTTTTTCTATTCTCTGGAAGAATTTGGATTCATTTCTTGGATTTCTTTGGATTTGTTTATTTTTTGGTTGAATTCACTGTTAAAGAATTATATTAAAGAAAATAGAACTATTCAAGATTTAACTTCTTCTTGTTTTAGTTTTGGAAAGTTGTATTGTTAGAAATTTCCATTACTTCAACATTTTCAAATTGGCAAAAAGTTGTCCATATTACCCTATTGTAAACTTTTCCAGATCTATGTAATCTATGTCCATGTCCCCTTTTTCTTGCTGATAATGATTTTTTCATGCCTTTTTCTTTTCTTCTCATTAGTATCAATATGAGGTTTTAAAATTTTTGCTAATGTCCTAAAAGAAATAATATATGAACTTTATTGATCTTCTCTATTATTTATTTTCTATATAATTTATGCTAACTTTATTTCTTCCTTCCCTCTACTTTCTTTGGATTTTATTTTGTTGTTTTTTAACTTTTTGAGACAGATGCCTAACTCATTGACTTTTAGCTTTTCTTCTTTTTGAATATGTGCTTTTTAATGCTCTAAATTTTCTCTAAGCATGACTCTAACTGTATCCTACATATTTTTATTAGCCTTCAGTTAAAACTATTTTATAATCTTCAATATATTCTCTTCATTGAATCCTGATTTACTTAAGCGTATATTTTCTTAATTTCCAAATTAACAGGGATATTCCAGCAGAATATTTGATACTGGTTTCTAAATTAATTGCACTGTGACCCTAGAATATACTTTGTATGATTTTAGTTGCTTGAAATTTGTAGAACCTTACTTTGTGGTCCATAACGTGGTAAATTTTTGAAATGTTCCAGGTGTACTTAAAAAGAATGTGCATTATTCAGTTTTTGTGTGTATTATTTTATGCATGTTAATTAGGTCAAGTTTACTCCTCCTGTTATTCCACTGTATCCTAACTGATTTTCTGTTTGCTTTTATTATAAAGAGAAATGTGTTATAATCTTACACTATAACTTTGGGTTTGTCTATCCCTTTTTACTATCAATTTTATGTAGCCTTTATTTTAAGGCTATGTTATTGGATACAAACAAATACAGAATTTTCATAAAATATTTTTCTTACTTTTTGCCTTAAGTTCTATTTTATCTGATATTATGGTTACACAAATTTTATTTAATAGAAGCTTTTTATTTTTTTTACTTTCAATCATTTTTCATCAGTAGATTTTTAGCTATCTCCCTCGTAAAAAGAATATAGTTTTTAATGCAGTCTGATAATGTTTATCTTTTAATTGGAATATTTAGTCTATTTATATTTAATATAATTACTGCTCTATTTGAATTTAAATCTACCATTCTATTATGAGCTTCCTATTTGTTCTGTCTGCTTTGTCCTTTTCCTCTTCTTTCTCACCTTCATTTGTATTGATAAATTTTAATTATTCCATTTTCCTTCTATTTCCCCCAAAGTTTATACGCTCTTACTGTTCTTTCAGTAGTTATCTTACAGACTATAGCATATATTCTCGGCTATCAAAATCTAGTATTAATTGCTTCTTTAAGATTCTACCCAATGCAAGTAGATCAAAGACATTAAAATAATTTAATATCACTTGCCCTCATTTTAATTAGATTGATTTAATTTCATTTATCTTCCCTTTAAGCGTACATACCATTATTTGGTGAATTTTATTTATATACATATTATAAGACCAATAAAACCCTATTATGACTCTCATGCATAGCCAATAATCTTATTTACTCACTTATTTAGCTCTTATAGCCAGGTTTCAAGAATAGAATAACCCCTCACCAAAAATATTGTTTAGTTGTCAATACTGATGATACCACGCACATTTAAAGAGGGTATGAAAATGTTCATTACTTACTTAATGAAGCTGCCTGGGGAGAGCAGGGAAGATCTCCTAAGCTGGTCTCAAAAGCTTGGGAGAGTAGGAAAAGGAGACTAGCTTGGGGTTTTATGGTGGTTAGAGGGTGGGCTAAAATGAGGGTTCCTGTGTGTGTAAAGGGGCTTAAACAGTTTAAATTTCCTACTGGTACCAAAGCAGGGAGTAACCAGGCTTTCTTCTTAGCCTGTTCAGATATGGAGCAGAAAGGGAAGAGGGAAGGGGTGTAGCTTAAAAGCTTTTAGCGGTCAAAATATCAAAACATGGAGCCAGACTCCTTATTACCTTAGCCTTTCCATTGCTCTTAATGACCTACATTTCTAAGCTTCCATCTGAGATCTTTTTCATTCTGCCTGAAGAACATCCTTTAATATTTATTTTAGTGTGTCTGCTTCTGGGAAATTATCTCATTTTGTCAATCTGAAAAGACTTTTTTTCACCATCAAATTCAGAAGATATGAGGTTGACAGGTGTTTTAACACTTTAAAGATAACATTCCATTTTTAGGTGATGTTCATTGTTTCTGCTGAGGAGTCAGCTTAAGTCTGATTATTACTCTTTTAAAGGTAATAGTTTCTATAACTGACTTTTAGTTTAGTTTAGTTTTGTTTTGTTTCCCCATTTTGGGGTTTTAGCAGTTTTATTATTTAGTGCCTCAGTGTGGATTTTTTTTTTCAGTTATTCTTCCTGGGATTTGTAGTAATTCTTGAATAGATAGCTTGATGTCTTTCTCCAGTTTTAGAAAGTTCTCAGCTATTAGCACTTAAAAATTTGCTTCAGTCTGATTATATCTCTCCTCTTTTTGTACTTCAGACCTATTATTTCTCTCCTCTATTTTTACAACTCCATTTAAATGTTACACCTTCTCACTGTATCCTCTATATCTCTTACCATCTTTTCTGTATTTTCTATCATTTCATTTTTACAGGGTTGACTGAGGATATTCCAGGTTATTAAATCTCTCTTAGATTGTGTATATTCTACTATTAGACCCATCCACTGAATTCTTAATTTCAGTTCTTATTTTCAGTTTCAGAGATTTCATTCAGTTTTTTCTTCCTCTGACAAACTTCTTACCTGTCTTTTATATTCTTGAACATGAGAAGCGATTTATTTTAAAGCCTTTATCTAGTTATGACTATTTCTGAAGCCCTTAAAGGTTAATTTCTATTGCTGTGGTTTCTACTAAATTTTTCTCATATTCTCTTTCTCCTCATGGAGCTTTTTTTTATCATGTACTAGAAGTTATAGCCTTGAATTGTTTATAGAAATAATGTGATACCTAAGATATATTAGTTCATCTAGAAAGGCATCTGAGAACTTCTGCAAGATATCTGAGGGCACAAGCATTCTTGGATGCCTAAAGACTCTAATAAATTGATATTACTTTAATTCTATTTCAAGGATAAAGATAATTCAAGGCTGAGCTACAAGAATTTGTCTATTTCTGGCTTACCCTACTCCTTAGGATATATCCCTTTGTGGACCCATCCCAAAACAGGAGTATTCACTGTGTCTATCCATCACCTTGGGGGGCTCTGGACTAAAATCTTCTTCCTAGAGCCTCATGAAAATGTCAAGGGTTCACTCAGCCTCTCAGTTGCTTATTCCAAAATTAGAAAATTATACCAGGGGAAATGTAGCCCTAAATTTCAGTCTCACCTCCGGCTATCTTCCTCTCCTAGATCCTGGACCAGTAGTTCTTTATTATCTTGTTGGCTCTACATTACCTTCAAGATAAATTTTTTAAAAACATTTTGCCTGATTTTCTTTTTGTCTTTTGTGAGATATTGGACCAAGTTATATACTCTGACATTACTAGAAGTGGAAGCTGGTAGAATGAGTATTTTTACAATTTTAGTAGTAAATTTATACCAGAAAGATTATTAGCATATCCAAACTATTATTTCATAGATATAATTGCTTAGGATGAATAAAAAAATTAATCTGCCAGGGCTTCCCTGGTGGCGCAGTGGTTGAGAGTCCGCCTGCCGATGCAGGGGACATGGGTTCGTGCCCCGGTCCGCGAAGATCCCACATGCCGTGGAGCGGCTGGGCCCGTGAGCCATGGCCGCTGAGCCTGCGCGTCCAGAGCCTGTGCTCCTCAACAGGAGAGGCCACAACAGTGAGAGGCCCGCGTACCGAAAAAAAAAAAAAAAATTAATCTGCCAGTTTGAAGAATATTCAGGAAACAATAGATAATGATGACAAAAACTATGAAATTAGAATGAAATTATTTATGGGAAACTACTGTAGCATAATTATAAGGTAGAACCTAGAGAGTTGTCCAGAGACAATGATGCATGGGGAGTGATAACATTCTAAAGAGTGACAACAAAGAGTAACTAGTTTTTCCTAGTGAGTGATTAAGGGCAGGTTACTAATCTAGGGAGTGATTAAGGGCAGATTACTAACTACAAGTGGCCCTTGAATAATATCCATATCTCATGCCTGAAGCTAATTAACATCTTGCCATTTTACTGATGGGAAAAACTTGGCCACATCTATTTATTCCCAAGTTCAGTAATAGATAGTCATTGAAAACAACACCAAAACATATGGAAGGGCATGATGGTTTAAGTGCCATCTATGTGGTATTTCTTTTGGTCTTAATATTTTCCCATATTTTATTGAGACCCTGTATCTAAGATTCCAGGTTCAGACCCATATTCTAGTGATTTATTGATTGCAAGTTTGACAAAGACTAAATTGAAAGTTTTCAGTAAGTCCTATGTCATTTTAATATATCAGGTATATAAATAACAAGAGAAATGTCAGTTTCTTAAATTACTTCAGTGTTACTGGTAATGATCTCAATTAATTCAAAAGTTGTGCAAACCAAAATGTGTTTGGTCTTAAAGAGCTGCAAACCTTCTTGGAATTATTCAGCCTCTACTAATATTTTCTTCCAGGAAATCCACCGTGGCCCTAATTCATTCCTCACTGGAAAAAGGCTTTCTGTAACATTGGGTTCACAATTTTGTGTGCATTGTGCTGAAAATTAAGTACCTCTTTATTTGAATCTACGCTAATACTGTATAATAAAAAGTTAAACTTTTTTTTATCACTGGCATCTTTATCTTAGATTATTGGTGTTGTGATTGGCCACAAAGTGCCACCAAGACCCCAGTGGAGTCCTCTTTTTATTATGGGTATAAGAAAGTTGCAAATCTGTCGGCAAACTTGAACTGTTTCCAATTATTTTTTGCCAGGTATATATCTAGTGCTTTAATATACATATAGTACTAAAATCCTTTGCATTTTACTTTTGACTACACATTTTTTCTTAAAGCCAGGAAAACAATATGTAATTTTCACCCCCTACGCTATCTGTTTGTTTTGCTATGTTCACTAGTATTCTTTTTTTTTTTTTTCATTGAAGTATAGTTGATTTACAGTGTTGTGTTAGTTTCAGGTGAACAGCAAAGTGACTCAGTTATATGTACATACATATATTCTTTTTCAGATTCCTTTCCATTATAGGTTTTATAAGATATTGAATATAGTCCCCTGTGCTATACAGTAAGCCCTTGCTATTTATCTATTTTATGTATAGTAGTGTGCATCTGTTAATCCCAAACTCCTAATTTATCCCTCCCCCACCTGTGGTAACCATGTTTATTTTCCATGTCTGTGAGTCTATTTCTGTTTTGTGAGTAAGTTCATTTGTATCGCTTTTTTAGATTCCACATATGAGTGATATGATATTTGTCATTCTTTGTCTGACTTACTTCACTTAGTATGATAATCTCTAGATCCATACGTGTTGCTGCAAATGGCATTATTTCGTTCTTTTTTAATGGCTGAGTAATATTCCATTGTATGTATGTACACACACACACCACATTTTCTTTATTCATTCGTCGATGGACATTTAGGTTGCTTCCATGTCTTTGATATTGTGAATAGTGCAGCTGTGAAAATTAGTGTGCATGTATCTTTTTGAGTTAGAGTTTTCATCTTTTCTGGATATATGCCCAAGAGTAGGATTGCTGGATCATATGGTAACTCTATTTTTAGTTTTTTAAGGAATCTCCAGACTCTTCTCCATAGTAGCTGCACCGATTTACATCCCCACCAACAGTGTGGGAGGGTTCTCTTTTCTCCACACCCTCTCCAGCATTTATTTGTAGACTTTTTGATGATGGCCATTCTGACCAATGTGAGGTGATACCTCATTGTAGTTTTGACTTGCATTTCTCTAATAATTAGTGATGTTAAGTATCTTTTCATGTGCCTCTTGGCCATCTGTATGTCTTTTCTGGAGAAATGTTTATTTAGTTCTTCTGCCCATTTTTTGATTGGGCTGTTTGTTTTTTTGTTATAGAGTTGTATGAGCTGTTTGAATATTTTGGAAATTAATCCCTTGTCGGTCACATCATTTGCAAATATTTTCTCCCATTCAGTAAGTTGTCTTTTCGTTTTGTTTATGGTTTCATTTGCTGTGCAAAAGATTTTAAGTTTAATTAGGTCCCATCTGTTTATTTTGGCTTTTGTTTCCATTACTCTAGGAGATAGATCCCAAAAAATATTGCTGCGATTTATGTCAAAAAATGTTCTGCCTATGTTTTCCTCTAGGAGTTTTATAGTATCCGGCCTTACATTTAGGTCTTTAATCCGTTTTGAGTTTATTTCTGTGTATGGTGTTAGAGAATGTTCTATTTTCATTCTTTTACATGTAGTTGTCCAGTTTTCCCAGACCACTTATTGAAGAGACTGTCTTTTCTCCACTGTATATTCTTGCCTCCTTGGGTGTAGATTAATTGACCATAAGTGTGTGGGTTTATTTCTGGACTTTCTATCCAGATCCATTAGTCTATGTGTCTGTTTTTGTGCTAATACCATACTGTTTTTGTTACTGTAGTTTGTAATATAGTCTGAAGTCAGGGAGCCTGATTCTTCTAGCTCTGTTCTCAAGATTGTTTTGGATATTTGAGGTCTCTTGTGTTTCCATACAAATTTTTAAATTATTTCTTCTAGTTCTGTGAAAAATGCCATTGGTAATTTGATAGGGATTGTATTAAATCTGTAGATTACCTTGGGAAGTATGGTCATTTTAACAATATTGGTTATTCCAATGCAAGAACACCATATATCTTTCCATCTCTTTGTGTCATCTTCAGTTTCTTTCAGCAGCATTTTACAGTTTTTGGAGTACAGGTATTTTGCCTCCCAGGTAGGTTTATTCCTAGGTATTTTATTCTTTTTGTTGCTATGGTAAATGAAATTATTTCCTTAATTTGTCTTCCTGATATTTCATTGTTAGTGTATAGAAATGGAAGCAATTTCTGTGTATTAATTTTGTATCCTGCAGCTTTACTGAATTCATTGATGAGCTTTAGTAGTTTTCTGGTGGCACCTTTAGGATTTTCTATGTATAATATCATGTCATCTACAAACAATGACAGTTTTACTTCTTCCTTTCCAATTTAGATTACTTTAATTTGTTCTTCTTCTCTAATTATTGTGGCTTGGACTTCCAAAGCTATGATGAATAAAAGTGGTAAGAGTGAGCATCTCTGTCTTGTTTCTGATCTTAGAGGGAATGCTTTCAGCTTTTCACTGTTGAGTATGATGTGGGTTTGTCATGGGTTTATCATATAGAGCCTTTATTATGTTGACATATGTTCCCTCGATGCCCACTTGCTGGAGAATTTTTATCATAAATCGATGTTGAATTTTATCAAAAGCTTTTTCTGCACCTAGATGATCATATGGTTTTTATTCTTCAGTTTGTAAATGTGTATATCACATTGATTGATTTGCAGATATTGAAAAATCCTTGCATCCCTGGGATAAACCCACTTGATCATTTTGTATGATCCTTTTAATGTATTGTTGGATTCAGCTTGCTAGTATTTTGTCAAGAATTTTTGTATCTATCTTCATCAGTAATATTGTAATTTTCTTTTTTGTGATATCTTTGCCTGGTTTTATCGGTGATGGCAGCTTCATAGAATGGGTTTGGGAGTGCTCCTTCTTCTGCAATTTTTGGAATAGTTTCAGAAGGACAGGTATTAACTCTTCTGTAAATGTTTTGTAGAATTCACCTATGAAGCCATCTGGTCCTGGATTTTTGCTTGTTGGGAGTTTTAAAATTACTGATTAAATTTCAGTACTGGTAATTGGTCTGTTCATATTTTCTATTTCTTCCTGGTTCAGTCTTGAGAGATTGTACCTTTCTCTTAGAGATTTGCCCATTTCTTCTAGATTATTCCTTTTATTGGCTTATGATCCTTTGTATTTCTCTGGTGTCAGTTGTAACTTCTTTTTCATTTCTCATTTTTGTTTTTATTGATTTGGGCCCTCTCCCTTTTCTTCTTGATGAGTCTGGCTAGCGGTTTATGAATTTTGTTTATCTTTTCAAAGAACCAGCTTTTAGTTTCATTGATCTTTTCTATTGTTTTTTAGTCTCTATTTCATTTATTTCTGCTCTGATCTTTATGATTTCTTTCCTTCTGCTAAATTTGGATTTTGTTTGTTCTTCTTTCTCTAGTTGCTTTAGGTGTAATGTTAGGTTGTTTATTTGTGATTTTTCTTGTTTCCTGAGGTAAGATTTTATCACTATAAGCTTCCTTCTTAGAACTGCTTTTGCTGCATCCATAGGTTTTGGATCGTCTTGTGCTCGTTTGTCTCTAGGTATTTTTTGTAAATTTCCTCTTTGATTTCCTCATCCATTGGTTGTTCAGTAGCATATTATTTAGTCTCCATGTAATTTTAGGTTTTGCAGTTTTTTCCTTGTAGTTGATTTCTAGTCTCATAGCATTGTGGTCATAAAAGATGCTTGGTAGGATTTTAATTCTCTTAAATTTGCGGAGGCTTGATTTTGTGGCCTAGCATGTTATCTGTCCTGGAGAATGTTCCACGTGCACTTGAAAAGAATATGTATTCTGCTGTTTTTGGATGCAATGCTCTATAAGTATCAATAAGTCTATTTGGTCTAATATGTTATTTAAGGCCTTTGTTTCCTTATTGATTTTCTGTCTGGATGATCTGTCCATTGATGTAAGTGGGGTGTTAAAGTCCCCTGCTATTATTGTGTTACTGTCAATTTTTCCTTTTATGTCTATTAATATTTGCTTTATATATTGAGGTGCTCCTATGTTGGTTGCTCCTATTATTTACAATTGTTATATCTTCTTCTTGGATTGATCCCTTGATCATTATGCAGTGTCCTTCTTTGTCTCATGTAATAATCTTTATTTTAAAGTCTTTTTTGTCTGATATAAGTATTGCTACTCCAGCTTTCTTTTGATTTCCATTTGTGTGGAATACCTTTTTCCATCCCCTCACTTTCAGTCTGTATGTGTTCCTAGATCTGAAGTGAGTCTCTCGTAGGCAGTATATATACAGTCTTATTTTCATATCCATTCAGCCAGTCTGTTTCAGTTGGAACATTTAGTCTGTTTACATTTAAGATAATTATCGATATGTATGTTTTTTTCCATATTGTTAATCATTTTGGATTTGATTTTGTAGGACATTTTTCCCCTTTCCTTTTGTCCTCTTCTCTTGTGATTTGATGACTATCTTTAGTGTTGTGTTTGAATTCCTTTTCCTTGTGTATATGTATTTTAGATTTTTGGTTTGTGGTTACTGTGAGGTTTTTGTATAACATATATAAACTGATTGCTATATATAAACTGATTGCTATTAAGTTATTAATTAATCTCTTAATTTCAAATGCATTTGAAATACCCTGCATTCGTACTCTCCTCCCCTCATATTTACTGTTTTCAATATCATATTTTACATCTAATTTTTTTGTGTATCCCGTAACTGCTTATTGTGGATACAGGTGATTTTACTACTTTTGTCTTTTAACCTCTCTATTAGTTTTGTTTATGGATGATTTCCTACCTTTACTGTATGTTTGCCTTTACCAGTGAGCTTTTTCATTTCATAATTTTCTTGTTTCTAGTTGTGACCTTTTCTCTTCACCTAGAGAAGTTCCCTTTAACATTTGTTGCAAAGCTGGTTTGGTGGTGCTGAATTCTTTTAGCTTTTGCTTGTCTGTAAAGCTTTTGACTTCTCCATAAAATCTGAATGAGAGCCTTGCTAGATAGAGTATTCTTTGTTGTAGCATTTTCTGTTTCATCACTTTAAATATATTGTGCCACTTCCTTCTTCCCTGCAGAGTTTCTGCTGAAAAATCAACTGATAGCCTTATGGGTGTCCCCTTGTATGTTCTCTGTTGCTTTTCTCTTGCTACTTTTAGTATTCTCTCTTTATCTTTAATATTTGTCATTTTGATTACAATGTGTCTTGGTGTTTTCCTCTTTGGGTTAATCCTGCATGGGACTCTGCACTTCCTGGACTTGAGTGACTGTCTCCTTCTTCAGATTAGGGAAGATTTTAGCTATGATATCTTCAAATATTTTCTCAGGCCCTTTCTCCCTTCTCCTTCTGGGACCCCTATAATATAAATATTACTGCGCTTGATGTTGTCCCAGAAGTCTCTTAAATTGTCATCATTTCTTTTCATTCTTTTTTTTTCTTTTCTATTCAGTGACAGTGATTTCCACTACTCTGTCTTCCAGCTTACTGATCCATTCTTCTGTATCATTTAGCCTATTATTTATTCCTTTTAGTATATTTTTCATTTCTGTTATTTTTTTCTTCACCTCTGGTTGTTCTTTGTATTTCCTCTTTGTTAAAAACTTCTAACTTCTCGCTCTATGCGTCCATTCTCCTGAGTTCTTTGATCATCTTTACAATCATTCCTCTGAACTCTTTCTCAGGTTGACTGCCTATTTCCACTTCACTTTGTTCTTCTTCTGGGTTTTATCTTGTTCCTTCATCTGGAACATATTCCTCTGCTGCCTCATTTTGTCTAAGTTGCTGTTTGTATTTTTATGTCTGTGGTAGGTTAATTATGCTTCTTGACCTTGGAGAAGTGGCCTTCTATAGGAGATGTCCTTTGTGCCCCAGCAGTTCACTCCCCTCTCATCACCCCAGCTATATGCTCTAGGGATTTCCCCTAAGAGGGCCACATGGGGCCTTCTGTTGTGGTGGGCTATGTGGGAGGTCGGTTAGGCTTGGTTAGCCCCTAGTCTGGTTGGTTGCCAGGCCCTGCCTTGTACAGGTGCGGCTGGCTGCTGTTTAGCAGGACCTGGTCATGAGGTGGCTGGTTGTGGAACCCTAGGGGACCCTGGGGCTAGTGTTTGCTCACTGGAGTCAGGGTTCTGAAGACACTGGGGCTATTGCTCCCCCACTGGCAGGTGAAGCCAGATCCTGGGGTTAGTGCTGGACTACTGTCAGGGAGAGCTGGTTCCTGTAGTCTGACTGCAGTACCCAGAGATCCCAGAGCTCTTTTCAGATCACTGATGGTGGGGAAGTTCCTGACAGAGTTGGGTATGGGGTCTGGGGTATCCTGAAGGTATGGGGTCTGGGTATTGGCCTGTGGGCAGGGCCAGGGCCCAGCTGGTCCCAGACTAGGGTCTGGCCTGCATTGTAGGATAATAGTTTTCTTGCTTCTGGGGTCTGCCCCCTAGTGTGTGATGCTGGTCTAGAGAGTTGTACAAACTTCCTGGTGGGAGGGGCCGGTGCCTGTCCACTGGTGGGTGGAGCTGGGTCTTTGCCCTCTCGTGGGCAGGGCTCAGTCTAGGATCATGTCTAGAGGTGGCTGTGGGCTGAGGAAGTATTTAGGCAGCCTGTCTACTGATGGGTGGAGCTGTTTCCCCACCCACTTAGTTGTTTAGCCTGAGGCATTCCAGCACTGGGGCCTACAGGCTGTTGGGTGGGGCCAGGTCTTGGCGTTAATGAGCCAGTGTGTTGGTTGCCAGGACTGTTCCTGCATCTGAATATTCCCCATAATGTCTGCCACCAGTGTCTATGTCCCTGAGCCTCAGCTGCCCCCTGCCTCTCTAGGAGATTCTCTGAGACCAGCAGGTAGGTCTGGCCCAGTCTCCTATCAAATTACTGCTTTTGTCCTGGGTCCTGGTGCATGTGAGATTTTGTGTGCGCCCTTTAAGTATGAAGTTTCTATTTCCCCCAGTCCTGTGGGGCTCCTACAGTTAAGCCCCGCTGGCTTTCAAAGCCATATGCTCTGGGGCTTCATCTTCCTGGTGCTGGACCCCTGGGCTGGGGAGCCTGACGTGGGTCTCAGAACTCTCACTCCTGTAAGAGAATATCTATAATATAATTATTCTCCAGTTTGTGGATCCTCCACCTGTGGGGTATGGGATTTGATTATGTCATGAGTCTGCCCCTCCTACCCATCTCACTGTGGTTCCTTCTTTATGTCTTTAGTTGTAGAAGATCTTTTCTGGTAGGTTCTAGTCTTTTTCCTTGATGGTTGTTCTGCAGATAGTTGTGATTTTGGTGTGCTCATGAGAAGATGTGAGCTCAGGGTCTTTCTACTCTGCCATCTTGGCCACTCTCCCCTAGAAATATTGATGTTAGAAAATTTAGATGAAGAGACCCATTCCTTAATCTTGATTAGAGATGTACATAGGGTTCATAATCAACTTCTGTATTAAACTCAGGATTGAAAGAGGAGTCAGTAAGAAAAGTACCAAAGATATTCAAACCATTTGAAAAACAAGGGTAAGAATTCTGCTCCTAAATGATGCTCTTTGTTTTGATGCAACCAAGTTGTTTTTCTAGATGTACCTCCTGTTACCTTATTCACTGCCACCTTTGGAAATGGTTGCATCAAAGCCTTGCTCATCCCAGTGGCATATGAATAATTTTAATATTTAAAAAATTTATACAAGTTGTATCATAGGAAATAACAAACAGAAAGCAAAAACAGATGACCAGCAAAGCCAACAGTTGATTATTTGAAAAGACTAATAAAAGAGATATATCTCTAGGAAGATTGATCTAGAAAAAACAAAATGGGAAGATAATACAATATTAGGATTGAAAAGAGGATATAACTATAGGTGGAAATGAAATTTAAAAGTAAATAAGAGAATATCATGAATTTCTTTATTCCACTAAATTTGAAAACTTAAAATTGGAAAAAATGGAATTTTTTAATCAAAACTGACTCAAAAGGACTAGAAGAACTAAATAATTCTATGATTGTAAGAAATTAAATCAACAATAAAGACTTTTTTAAAAGAAAAAGAAAAGAAACAGACCTTTTAATGAACTTGCAAGGAGCATACAATTCCAATTTTACAGAAAGTTTTCCAGAGAACGGAAAAAGAGGAAACATTCCTTAACAAATTTGATGAATCTGTATAGATTTGATATAAAAAAATGTGGGAAGAACAGTACAAGGAGGGTAAATTATAGGCTAATCACACCAGACACAGAAATAAATTCCAGGTGGATTAAAGTCTTCATTACAAAAACAAAACTTTAAAATTCTCATGAGATAATTTAATAATATATTCATGATTTTGGTATAGACAAGGATTATTTATGCAAGATAGAAAAAGTACTACCCATAAAGGAAAATGTTGAAGGACCTGTCTACATTAAAATTTAAAACTTCTGTTTGTCAAAGACACCATTTCAAAAGTGAAAAGACAGACCATGGGAGAATATATTTGAAACACATATAACCAATAATGGAATAACATTGAAAATGTATGAATATTTGTAAATGCCTCCTAAAAATCAATATAAAAATTACAAATAATCCAATAGAAAAATTTCCCAAAGAGATATTTAGATATTTCACAGAGGAGGACATATGAATGGCACACAGACACATGCAATATGTAAACAGGGAAATATAAGTACAAACCTAAGATACCCACCTGATTGGCAATTGTGTTAAAAAAAATAGTCTGACAATACCAAGTGTTTCAAGGGTGTGGAACAATGAGAACTCAAGTATTCCTAGCTGAAATATAAAGTACTATAATTATTAAAAAACAAATCCAGCATTAATTAATGCATTTGAAGATGTATATAGCCTATGACCCCCAAATTTTACTCTTCGCATATATTACAAAAAACATTTTTATGTGTGTATTGGAAGACTTTTATAAGAGTTTTTAGCAGCATTGTGTAAAATAGCAAGAACAAAACCAACCAACCAACCAAAAAACACCTGGAAACAGCTGTAATGGATAGATAACTTTTGGTATATTAATACAATGGAATAGTATACAGCACTGTTGAGTGAAAAACACTATACACATTAACATCGATAAAACCCACTAATAAAATCTGGAACTCCAAAAAATTTAAGTCACAAAAGAATACATATTTAATGATTTTCTTTATATAAATTTCAAAAGTGTGCAAAACAAAGCAATATATATTCAGGGGTTGTGGTACACTGTATTATTTATTCAAAATACTCACTATCCCTTCTGTCTTTGTTGTGGATTGTACTTCCTACAACACCAGTGTCAGTTTCAGCCATGTGCCTTACTTTGGCCAATTGAATGTGAGCAGAAGTGATGTATTCCATTTCTGAGAGGAAACTTGAAGAATCATCACATGGTTTTGCCATCACCCTTCTCCATCTTCCACAGCATGGCATGTCCCAGATAGGGGCTACTCTCTTCATCCTGGAAGAGGACACAGGGAAGCCTTCAGCCAACCCACAGCCAATATAGAACTATGTAACATGAACAAAAAATAATTGTTTTTGTCAGTCACAGAGATTTAGAGATTGTTACCTCAAAGCAGATGCTGCCATAACAAAACCCTTAAAATACATCCCACTGACTTTGTGGCAGAGTGGTGGGTAACAAGGAACCTGTTATTAGAGGCTGGAAGGATGGCAACCCACTATGCAGTGGTAAAGCAAAGCTGCGATAACATAAAAAGGGAATAACATACTGAGTGACTTTGTGACCTTACACAAAGAGATTAGGAAACAGAAGATTACTAGCATGTCCTGGTTGCTGTTGGCTGCATTTGACATGGCGGTAAAGAAAAAGAAATGAGCTCACAAAGGGATTGGCCAGTTTGTAAGCAAAGATGAGAAGATATGATAGGAAATCAGAAAGCTGGGCATTTAGAGGATTAGAGGATGCAACTTATTCTCATATCCTATAGTAAAACTGAGAATGCCTCTGAGTGACAAAATCTGATTAAAAATTCAGCTTTGGAGAATCATAGACTGAATTAAAGATGTTAAAGGTGCCTCCGGTTGAATTGATTATGGTGATAGATGGTGAACCTTTTCAGGGGAACAAACGGGCTTAAAAGAGCCTAAGGGTATAGTGCCCTCATGGAAGTCTGATAAGCTCCAAAATACCTGTGTGTAAGTCTGGAGAAAGAGAGGCGTGTCTTGAAAAGAATTGCCAGTGCGGCTGTTCGCACAAAAAGCAGATGAAGCTGTCAGGAGAATTACAGTCTGCCGAAATAAGCATCAGCCTCTGCTAAAAGAGCCTGCTTCTGCCCCGGGTCCAAGAGCAGGAAGCAAGAAAATCTTAGCTCCCAAGGGAGCATGTTCTCCAACGCCCTTTTCAGATGTGGTCCAAGGAGAGTAATGGAAAAGGAAGAACCGCTCAGAGGCTGGGGTCAAGAGCTGTCTATAACCATGAACTGGAGCTAGACGCAGAGAGCAGAATGACCTTAATCAAGAGCCATCTCTTCCCGCCATGTTAGAGGGCCCTCACAACACTTGCCCAGTGAAATTTCAGAATTGCTATGTTTAGCAGAGAGTTTTAGTTTTAGTTCATCTGTCTACAAATGAAGAGGAGCTATATCTGGACCTGATGTTAAGGTGATCACAGAATCCTGGACCTAGAATCGGATGCTTTAATGGGTACATCATTTAAGCTGTTTTCCTTGGGGATGGGAGGGGAGTATATTATTACATGGAAGAGTGAGAAATGAATATTTGTGACCAGGAGAACAAACTTTGGTCAATTTTATTATTGTTTCCCACTATTCACTATCATTTCCTGGAAAGGGGGTACATTTCTTTCCTTTGCCATGTATCTTGCAGTGTCCGTCCCTGTGATATATCCTCCTCGCTTATAGCAGGTTTGGTCCATGAAACATGATGGAACTGATATGAGTCACTTCCAGCAGAAGTTTTAAGAGCCATTGCATGGTGTTGCCACTGCCCTTTTCCCTTTGCAATGAGACTGAGATGGGGCTACTCCTTTAGCCTGAGTCCTGGAATGAAGAAGACCCAGAACAAAGTCAAGGCTGACTCACAGACACACAGCCAGCCTGTATCAAATGTGTACTTGAGCAAAAAAATCAATATTTCTTTTTGTAAGTCACCACTGAAGTGTAACTTAGCAACACAGATTAATGCAGAATATATATATATATACACACACACACACACATATATGTGAGGAAAATTGGAAGGAAAAATGAAAGAATTTTAACCACAAAATTTGAGATAATGGTTACCTTTAGTGGGGAGGCAGGAGGATACAGGGAGGAGCACATAGGTATTTAGGTGTATACATGTGGGTGTTCGTTTTATCATTCTTTTACCTTGCAAATACTATCAGTTGAGCAACAGAGCATATTATATAGTACATAGGCATGTATATAAATATATACACATGCATATGTATAGTCTTTATACAAATATAATTTTATATTCAATCGTTTGTATCAAACATTTCATAATTATAAAATGGGGAAAGTATATTAAACATATGAAATAATAAACTGAACACATGCTTTAACCTGTGCTTCTTCACAAAACCATACTAAAATGACAGCAGAAGGACCAAAACAGCACAAAGACGAGGACAATGGGAGAGGAGAAACAGCAACAAAATTTTGACTTAGCAGATCAGAGAAAGCTGAAACCTAGACTAGCAGCTTGAGAAGCCTAGACTCAAGATGATTCAAATCAGATTACTCCCGAAAAGTTCAGGAACTGTAGGCACAATGTACCTCTGAAGAAGGGTGTTCAGTTAATGGTGGAAACAGGAGAGTTGCCTTAAAATGCTATAATTTGCAATTGGACCCTCAGATCTGCTCCTGCATCACAAGCAGCTGAGTTGACAGAAGGTTTAATTCTAAAGACGTTGAACTCCAGGATGTCAGGCAAAGCTGATCACAAAAATATCTTTCTAAAAAAAAGAGAGATCAAATAAGAATCCACAGTGAAAAATGTTCCTCCAGTTTTTACAGTATTTACAATCTTGCCAGAATTACTGTGAAAGAATAAGCAGTTAATGCTACAAAGAGATTAAAGTGATCATTCTTCTAGGGCTGCTACAACTCCTAAAATGTGGATATGTGGGGAATCCTCAATTCAGTTGTTCAAATAATATTTCTTGAGTAGCCACTATGTGGCAAGAACTGCCTTAAACAAGAGATACAAGAAAGAAATTGTCCTGCGCTCTCTCAAGAGGTGACTGTTGGAGGAGATGACAAGACATTAAATAAATACTTACACAAATTATTAACCAATTACAATTATAGAAAATGTTTCATTGGGGACCAACAACCATTCTGGTAAATATTTTGTACATAAAAAATATTTAACTGCTATGGCACATGTACCAACTAATCAGACTAAACATCAGTGGTGAACATTTCCAGTGCCCCCCAACCAAACAACATCACTGAATATAGGAAGAAATAGCCTCTCACCCAAAGTTTGGTTATTCCATATTTATTATTAAAATTGGTAAAATAAAAGGAAGAGTCTTTAGACTTGTCTAAAGGTCCCACCTGAGGTAGTAAAAACAGTTAAATTGTAATGCCATTCTTGAGGTCAGGTGACATATCGTTCTATTTAAACACAATTAACTGATTTTCCATACTTACAGGACAAGTGAGGAACTGTAAAAAATAATCATAAAACCCTGGATTATTAGATGACCAAACTCCAGAGTGCTCATTGTATTTTTACATGTTAAAATTATTATTATTATAATAGGGACTAGGAATGAGAGTTGGCGGTCAGGGAAATATCGAATGCAGCTTTTTGAGATGACAGTATGACGACCTGGAGCTAATACAGAGGTTAGTTTTATCCCTTCCCTTACCTACAGGATCTGGGGTCTTAAATTTGGATTATGGAAGTCAAAAAGGGTAGGAGTCTAAAGGGTTTAAGAAATCACCTACGGAGTGGAGGTTAAAAAAGAGTCCTCTTGATGTGTTTTGAATTCTTCCAGAGCATCTATCTTGTGCAAAGCAGCCTTTTTTCTTTCTTTACTCTGCTCTTTCTGCCTCCCTCACACTCTTTCTGTCTCCTATCCCCCCTTCCACACTTAAGGGTGACCTCCTTCTCGTGGTGGGTAAATGAGGTATGAGGGAGACCACCCGGCTTGGCCTACCACGCTGCGAGTGCCACCCCGGTCCGGTAGGGTTCAGGAAGGGCCCCACCGCCCCATTTAGAACGCTTTGTATTTTTTGTTGCATTGTTCTCCCAGCCCTGAATAAAAAACATGGCATGAACAATAGAGCTGTGTGAGATTTAAAATATCTGAATACATAATAATTTTACCCAGCTTTCAGAAAAAAACTAAAAAGTAAATAACAAAAACCACTCTTCGGAATGTGTGAGCCTAAATTTTCAGTCACTTTGGAAGCATTTTCTTCTTTTTCTGGTTTTTCATTATCTGGGCCAGTTGGCAATAAAGCAGCATTTAATTATACATAAACGTGAGAACTCTGGTGAGAGAATATGGATTGTGATCTAGTCAGAACTAGTTTGGGGCCAGAAATAGTTCATTCTTCATGCCTTCATTCTTATCTGCTTTTCCCCTATTTATTTTGTACCTTTATTTTCTCCTGCAGTTTTCTTTCTCGACTTTTTTGTTGTTGTTGTTTTTGGTATACCGTCTTCATTTTCTGTTCCTTTTCATTACTTTCTCTTTTAAAAGTCCCACCTTTACCAAGGTACAAGCAGTCTCCTTGCAGGAAAAAAAAAGGAAAGAAAATTATTTTGTCCAGGAAGTAATTACCCAAAATTGGCAAATTTTTTTGCAGAAATGTAAATTGTAGTCACATTAATGAGATCACATTTTATAGTGAAAGTACTTTTAGGGAAGGTATGATAAAACATGCTCCATTTAAATCTGAAGCTTCTCCTGGAAATACATTGTGGGCTTCATTTGAATAAAATTTATCCTATGAATCTGTTGCTTCTTACGGATTTTGAGAAAGTACCCTGTTCTTCCTGTCAGTGGCAGGCAGCATCTCTTTAATTTTTTTTCCAATAATATTGCAGTACTTCAGTACTCATTTTAAAGATAGATGGATTTTTTTTCTCTCATAAAGAAGAACATTGTGGGGGAAAAAACGCTGGATGTGATTTCAAAAAATGTCAAAATATGTCAAACGCAGATACCACTCAAGGGTTTCATTAACTGAAGCTTTGGTGATAAGTGTCATCTTGTCAAAGACCCACCCATCTCTTCCAATACATTACCAAATGTACTAATTTCCTTGCCGAGCTTGATGTTTATTGTATAGCTGAAATTGAAAATGGTCGGTAATGGAGTGAGCTTCAATCCAAGACCAATTCTGAATCTAAATTACTTGCTTCTTTCAATAGCATCGACAGAGGAGAGCTTTATGCACCTTGTACCTAATCAACCCTTACTGTGACCCTAAATTCAGCAGTCTTCAGAGATTAATAATAAAATCCTCAGTTCAAACAATTATTTGCCCTGAACAAGTTGCCCATTTCTTATGCTGAGAATGAAAGAATGTGACATTATTTTTTAAAGGCTCTGCATGTTGTGGCCCACCATTTATTTTTGATCTCTGACCCCCCCCTCTGCTGCAGCATGATTGCAAATCCTACATGCTTGCTTGAATATTTTTTGGGGGTGTGGGGGCATTGAGAGGAGATTTCTTTGTTAGCATTTTAACATGCCTGTTCTCATTGCATATTCCCTCGTGGCTGTGGTTTTCACAAAATAAATGAGATACGTTCTAGCAATATATATTACTAAAGTTTTTAGTACAGATCTTTAATCATCATGGAAAACATGACCTAATTCTGGCTTTGTACAAAACTATTCAGAATCTCTAGAAAATAAACATAAACTCTGGGAAAAAAATCAACTATAGCTCTACTTTCTCAAATAAAAAAGTCAGATTCAGAGAATGTCTTATTGAGACTCAAAGCATAAATCTTTTAATGAAAGTTTTGCTCACTCCATTGCATTTGGCAGTGTAGCTTATAGCCCTTGAGTGAGATTAGCTGAGCAATATCAAATTCTTTTACTCATGTTTACAATGAAAACTATTCCTTCACATTCAGTGCCAAAGGTTTTTGGTTTTTTTGTGGTTGTCGTTGCTTTGTTTTGTTTTGTTTTGTTTTTGGATTTGGTATTGTCAACTTCCTTATGTCCAATTAGTATTCATTAGTGTGGTTACAATGATAGAAAGGCTCTTCATAGCATTTGGAGTTTGGAGGGAAAGTCTGAATCAAAAAGTAAAGGAAATATTTGGACACCCTAAATGGCTCCATCGATTCATCAGCAAGAGTCAGTCCTATGTCCAGGAACCTGCTGGGGGAGGGAAGAGACCCATGGTGCATTGCCGCCCTAGAAACTCTGCCTGACATTTGACAGTGTCGACATTTCCTCTGGCTGGCTGCTTTTGGAGGGAAACCCTCCCTAAGGACTGCCCTGGTTGACAGAATGAGTGTCTCCAGAAGATTCTCCTGCCTTTTGAATGCATTTTTTAATGCCCAACAGCAATAATGGCCATCTAAGTATTGATTATATAATATGTCTGCTGAGGTGGCAACTGCATTATTGTTGCAAGAGGCCAAGAGGATAAGAAACTAGGTTATCTATGAACTCTCTCAGCCACTGAACGTTTTTTCCAGCAAGGGTCAATATACAAAGCTATCTTTGGACCATATTTTACCTTATTCTTTGATTCCAGTTGATGGATAATACAACGAGATGTCTGGCATGTTCCAAGTCCTTCGAAAATAGCCTCAAGTTTACCATGGAATAGGCATAATTTGTTCATCACCACAAGGGGACAGTAGTCTTATGGAGGTCTGATTCATGAGGGAGACTAGGAATTGCCCAGGGTGTTGCTCTGTTAGGGCACCCAGATGCTAATTAGCAGCAGTGAATTGGTTAAGTAGACTTTGAAAGGCAGTCAGGAAATAATTTAATACTTTCTCTTTCATCCAAAAAAATACAATGGATGGTATATAGTAAGTCTGCTGTGTATAGTAACAGCAATAAGGGCACTGAGCTTTTATTATAAACTGAATTACATCCCCTGTGTGGGGACACTAGACAGCCTATCGTGTATTAAGAATTCAGCTGAGATCACAAGCTTGCCTCACCTAAACCTTCTGTGATGTGATGAGAATGACTTTTGGTTACCGTACATCAAAGAGGGTCTAGCAGGCTAAACAGTGATTGATCCATTCTCCTCTTTCAAGCCCTCTCTTCAAAAATAGCTTTAAAGCAATCATCTAATAAGTGTCAGAATAGAAGATAGAAAATGTTAGTACAAGTGCTAGGCATATATCCACACTAGCTAAATTTCTGCAAGATGTTCAATGACTGAACAAGGTTTTTAGAGCAAATGCTATCATCTCATAAGAGGCAAGAAGTACCCAGTGGACTGCCATTGACATGGAAACAGTGCTGAGATTTAAAACGATTTAAGGCAAAATACTGTGATTTGCTCAACTAGCAGAGAATTCTGTTAAGAAAATTTGTGAATAATTTTATTTATACACAAAATCTGGTAAAGGGGTTATCTTCTTGCTTATGCACACAAAAGCAATAGTATTTTCACAATGTTCATTCACACAACTGCATTTATTAAGTTTCCTTCTACAATGAAAGCTCAGTTAAAAGGACCAATCATGTGAGTGATCCAGCGTGTGGGTAATTAAAGCTGTTCACAAATATTGTGATTCTCTTCCTCTTTCCTGAAGTCAGATCTGACCATATGATTGGCTTTGGGCAATGAAACAGGAGACAGAGTAACCTGCGTCACACGTGGATGGAAGCTTTAAGAGCTGGTGGAGGATTTGCCACATCCTTGTTTCCCTGTCTTGATGACTCTGGAAGCATGAGTCAAGACGGAGCCAACCCCCTTCAGTCCTTGAGTCATTATTATGAGCCCTTCCTGCTGACCTGCCCTGGACATGTAGCATGAGCAAGAAATAAACCTGTATTAAGCCGCTGAGATTTTTGGAGCTGTTTGTTAGCACACCATAACCCAGCCTATCCAGACAGACACATCCAGTGACACTAAGTAACTTAAGAGTTCCACTAGGTCTCTGAATAATGGAATATGGTGTAGAGTAGGGCATCATTATGGATCACATGTCTTCTTTTGTCCAGGCAACAAAGATTTATTAAGTATGCAGTATGTGCCAGGCAGGGTACGTGGGGATAAATAATTGCTGAGTGCGGTTTGATACGTTACCCTCTTACACCTCTTTGCTAAATCCCTCAGGAGTAGATGAGTAATAAAGCTTGAAGTGTTCACTGCTTTAATAGAACTAATCAAGAGAAAAATAATCTCAGATTAGTGACGTTTTGACATATTTTTGACTGAATGGCATTGTTTCAGAGGACCATTTATTGGAGAAAAAAATGGACTATTTCAGAAAATCCTGAGATTTCTTACATTGGACAAAACTGTAATTCTTAACCCCTACAGTCTAGCCACTTCTAACCACATCGGGCGTTTCCTAGGCTTGCACTCTTGGTCAGGCTGTGCTCTCTGCTTTGAGCACTCTTCTTAGCCTCTTCTCCTCATCTTTCAAAGAGCAGCTCATATGTCTTCCTTTGCTCAAAATTTTCCTTTCTCAGCCTCCCCACAGCATCCGATACCTACCTCTACTTAGCATTTATTTCAGTCTGCTTTACATTATGATTACTGTTTACAAGATATAACTTTCTGCTGCAAGATTCACTGACCTCCCCCCCCCCCGCCCCCGCATAAAGGCTCTACATTCTTTTATTCTGTTTTATGTATCTCCAATCTGACTCTCCTGTCTACAGCTCAATACATGTTAATTGATATTTGAATTGACTTGAGAGATTTGTTTGGGTGGATCATGGATTTCTTAAAACAGATTGCAACTGACCTGATTTGGAATGTTGAAGAAACAAAGAAACCCTTTCAGCTGGAAGAAGGGCAGTTGTGAAGCTGCTACTTTTGGCTACTCTTGGGGGAATTAGTTCTCTCCTGGCCGAGGACCAAAACCTGCCTTCTGAACACCCATCACACTTAGCTAATTTCCATTCTCCCCAGGGACCAAGACAGAAAGACAAAAGAGGAAGGAAGTAGGCATTTCAGAAGAGTAACCCACCCACAAAGAGCCAGTTGAAAGGGAGAAATGAAGAGGGGAGGAGGGAATTCGGTTAAAAAAAATTTCCCAAATGAATGCAGAATTTAAATTGCATTTCATTATCCATCTTCTCTGCATCATACCAATAACTCCCTTGACTTGGTATCTGTCCCCAGGAGGAGTCCTGATTGCTCAAAGCTCGCTACTACTGGAGCAGTGATCTGACACCTCAGTGTTTGCGCCCCAAATGCCAAGCCACTATGTTCAATCCTTCTCTCTCCCCTTCCCATTTCTCCTTCCTCACTCTACCCCACTAGCATCCACCAGCCAGGACCCCGCTATTCCCTTAATGTTTGACCCCATGAGTACTAAATAGGAGAGACGAGCATGCGGTTTTTCTCTCCTGGTTTATCAGTCACTTTGACCTCTTCACCACACAGGCAATTTCTAGCCTTTCGTTCTTCAGCAAGATTGAGAAAATGACTTTGGCTTCAAACAGATGGAGGATCTAATCCTAGTTCTCCCACAAACTTGCCTTAAATACCTCAGAATGTTAACCATTTAGCCTGTTTCCTCATCATGTGAAATAGAGTTAAGTACATCTATGTAAAGTGATTGTTATATGGATGGAGGAGATATGATTGTAAAGTCACAGAGCTGGTACTCAGTAAATCTTACTATTGTTATTACTAGTAAATATTTCTCAATTATTTTTCTCCTCTCCATGATCTTTCCACTATGATGATCTTGGTTGTGTCCTAATGATCTCATGTCTAATATCACGCAGTCTCTCCTAAGTCATCTTTCTAAAACTAGAGATCAGAGCATGGCATCTTCACAGAATCCCCTTCCACACCTCTAAAACTTTTAAAAACTTTCCACTCATTCTTGGGGATCTATAAGAAAAAAAAAATCTTAACCCAGTTTAGCACAGGAGGGCTGCAGCAATCTGGCATCTGTATCCAGTCTCATTACCCGTTGTTCCCCTCCTTGTAACTGTGAGAGATTGTTTCTCTGAGGAATCCCAAAGAATCACACCTCCAAGGGTCCACGTAATAGTGCCTCCCATGTTGAGACTGGGCTTGGCCGTGTGACTTCCTTTGACTACTAGAACATCAGCACGTGTGACTCAAGTAGAAGCTTGATAAGTGTTTATAGCTGGGGCTTCCCCTCTTGAAACTCTGCTGGCCCTACTTGAAGACGTATAGCCTGGTCCAGTGTCTTGAGAATAAATGACTTCTTGGAGAGTGATGCTGAGCCATCCCAGATGTTCCAGCTGAGCCTAGCCAAGCCAGCCTTCCAGAGGAATGCAGCTACATGAGTGCACCCAGCCAAAGGTAGCAGAAAAACCAGCCAGCCAACCCACACGATTGTGAAGAATTTTAAGCATTGTTGTTTAAAGCCATGTTTCCGAATAGTTCATTACACAGCAATAGATAACTGATACAGTGCCTTTTATCTCCAAAATAATGAGTAACTACAGTTCTATGAAAACATTCTTTTTTGTGACACACCTATTCCTTTGCAAATGCCGTTTCTTGTGCTTGTAATGCCCTTCCCCCTTGTCTATTACCCTTTGTATCCCAGTGAATGCAGTGGAGGCTGGCATATACTAAGTGTTCAATAAAGTCTGCCTGAATACACTTAAAATGTCAAAATATGCCACAAAACCTCCAAAGGTGTACACTAAATTCACCATTGTTCTGACTGGAATTTTAGATAGAAATGCATCCATGTTGCTGCTTTTGTGAAAGAAAATAATGGTTTTTATGCAACTATACACTTACATTTCTGCTACTGCAGAAAATGTCTTAGCTTAAAAAGAGATTTAGTTTTAATAAAAATGAGCCAAATTCTTTCACTACTTAGATAGCAAGTTTAAAATTATAATATCCAGAGCTAGCAAAGGTGCTGTAGAGTAGCACTCATACATTGCAGGTGCCAGGGAAAATCAGAGTGGAATTTGAGAGATGAATTCTGGTGCATGTATTAAGAGCCATAAAAAAAATAATAGGTTTCCTTTGATCCAGTAATTCCATTTCTGACAGCCTAACTCATAGAAATAATTCACAATATAGGAAAATGGGCACGGGAATATTAAGCATGGCATTATTTGTTTTAAAAAGTGTAAATAAGTTAGATTCTTATCACTAGGAGCTTGGCTTCATCACTTTTGGTGCGTCCATTCAGTGAAATGTCATGTGGCCGTTTAATACCTATGAAGTCTGTCATGAAAAATACAGAAGAGCAAATATTAAGAGAAAAAAGTAAGGATACCTAGTAATTGTATGCATCCAAAGATGACAACAATATAAAAATGTAAATGTGAAAATAATTATAGGGAATTATGGATATTTTCTTCCTCCCCCCACACCAGATTTTCTATAATCTTGTAACATTATTTTTATAATTTAAATAGAAATTTTAAAATAAAAAATAAATTATATCTGTAATACCATAAAAATGTAGTATTACAGAAATAATTTTGATGCTGGCTTTTAATTTAATTCTCTACCTGAAGCTGACCCCTTGTAGTAACTGCTGTTACTTTACAGAATCCAGGAATCATGGTGTTCCACCATCTGGTTTATGCCATCTCTTTAATCAATATTTATGAATATACTTCACAGGGGTTTTATGAGTCACTGTACCTTATAGAATTTTTAAATTAAATTACTTTGTGAATATCACTGGCACTCATGCATTTTGTGAAAATCATTGATAATTATTGCCTTTTGCATGGGTCAATTTATATCGAGAAGAATTCCTTATGACAGTGGGGATGTCCTTCACCAGGATGGATTTACATATTCCATTTAAAGAGCTGCATTTTAGAGAGGGATATCCCAGGCCCAGACACATCCTCAAAGAAAATCACCTCCAAAATCTCTGTCTCAGCCATTAGGACTTTCACAAGGTCCAATCACAGACTTCTAGATATATTTCTACTGACATGATCTGTTTTCTTCAAAACTCAATACACCTAAAATGGCCCCAGCTGATTCCTCTCCTGACTTCCATGTTTCTCATATAAGTACCTGCTTTCTAAGTCACTTAAACTCCCCAATTAGAAAATTAATGTTTTCCCTCTCTCATTCGTATACATGTATGAAGTTAGTACAGCCAGTCAGTTTAGATAATGCTTCTCAGATCAAAACTCTTCTCTTTGCTTTTCCTTGTCTCCATGCTTGTTTAGATTTTACCACTATTTCGAAAGGCTCCTGATTAGTCTCACTTCCTCTATTCTTGTTCCCTATCTGATCCCACTACTATATGAGTGTGTCTTGAGTGGTCATGCAACTCCCCAGGACACTAAAAAACTTTCAGTACATTTCTCATTACCAACTGGGTTAAATCAGATGTAGCATTCAAAGCTCTCTGTAATTTAGAGCCAGTCTACTTTCCTAGCTTTGTTCTCTCAAGGCTGCCACGTTACACAATTCTGAGGGCACCGTTTACACTGCAGAATGCATATATAGACGACGCCTCCAGTAGTATGTAACCATACACCACAGTGTGACTGGTGCTCCCTGGAAGTGTGCAATACCTGGCTGTGTAACCCTGTTCTCTCCTGTAGCCAAAGCCTATTCTCAGAAAGGCCCTTTCAGCCTCTGCATCTTTGGACCATCTTTGCCTAGCAAGTCTTGCCCACTCATTAATACCCCTTATCCTGGAAGTCTTTCCTGGTTTCCCCAACCCTTTTCCTCTCTCCTGGTATCACTCTAATTACATTTGCTAAGTGCGTATACTGAGATATGTCAGAATCGGACAGAGTAATTTTTTTTAACATCTTTATTGGAGTATAATTGCTTTACAATGGTGTGTTAGTTTCTGCTTTATAACAAAGTAAATCAGCTATACGTATACATATATCCCCATATCTCCTCCCTCTTGCGTCTCCCTCCCACCCTCCCTATCTCACCGCTGTAGGTGGTCATTCCTCATTTCAGCACTATTTCCATGACGTTGGACAAGTTACTTTACTCTTCTAAGCCTCATCTGCCTGTAAATGGAGATAATATTACCCATTCCCACAGAGCATAGGGAAGATTAAATGATATCATAAATGTCATGTGACACATTTAGCATGGTTTCCAGCACAACATAAATGCTCCTCATATGTCAGTTGTGGTGGTGGAGGTGGTAGCTACTGCTGAGGTGATGGTCATAGGTTTTATTTGTTCTATTAGCTGGGAAAGTGGGGCCTGGGGAGAAAGTTTATATGCCAGGCTCTGCCACAAACAAGCTGTGAAGCCTTGAACAAGTTCTCTTTATCTTTCTGAACCTTGTTTTCCTTTCCAATAAAACTATCAAATGACACAGTGGATAAGAAAATGCTTTGCAGACTAGGCAGGCAATATAAATGTAAGGTGGCAACAGGAGCATGTCGGCAGGGTTTTTATTTATCTCTTATTCCCTTCAGGGCCTTGCACTCGGTGTAGATAAGTACACTCAATGTACTGCTGTACAAACTGAATATTTGAGCAAAATTTTGTATATGAGTCCAAAGACTTATGGAGCATCGCTGTTATGTGATTCTAGAGTTTGAAGAAATTTCAGAGACTGTTTGCTTTGATGCCCCATCTCACTAACACCTAAAGTCATACCCAGGGTCATAAAGAGATTTAGCAGCTGAACTCAGATCTGTATCCAATTTTTCAGGTTTTTCTTCCCATCATTCTTAGCTGACTCCCCATATTAAGATCTCATAAATGAAAAAATATATATGTTTAAATGTTATTAGTTTTAACGTAACCAAAACCTTAGTAACCCAGTTGAGGCAATTCATGGAAATTTTTCTTTCTTTTTTTTTTTTTTAATAAATTTATTTATTTATTTTTGGCTGCGTTGGGTCTTCGCTGCTGCACATGGACTTTCTCTAGTTGCGGCGAGTGGGGACTACTCTTCCTTGCGGTGCACGGGCTTCTCGTTGCGGTGGCTTCTCTTGTTACGGAGCACGGGCTCTAGGCGTGCAGGCTTCAGTAGCTGTGGCTCGCGGGCTCAGCAGTTGTGGTTCGTGGGCTCTAGAGCACAGGCTCAGTAGTTGTGGCGCACGGGCTTAGTCACTCCGCGGCATGTGGGATATTCTCGGACCTGGGCTCGAACCCGTGTCCCCTGCATTGGCAAGCGGATTCTTAACCACTGTGCCACCAGTGAAGCCCCATGGAAAGTTCTCTTAAACACAGGAGAAGAACTAGAAATAATGGCTACTAGAATTTAGCACTATTTTTCTCTTGTTTTCTTCCTTCTGCATGGAACAGCAGTCTCTGCAGCTTTGAGCCTGCCTCATCTTGAGAAGAGGAGGGTGTGGATAGTGAGTGATGTAGAGCAAGCAAGTGAGCTCAGACACCTGGGACTGGAGTGGAGAGAAAGCAGAGGTGGGGGCAGGCATCCTCAAGCTGAGGGGGGTTGTTTGCACTTCTTAATGCCACTCCTACTGTCTTATACTGACTATTTTCATCCTCCTTTCCCTCTACCCAATTCTGTAGGGTACTCATATGTACCTACCACCATTAATACCCCTCAGACACTGGGAGTTGTTTGGGATGAGGGATTCTGTCATCTACATCTTTGAATCTTCCTTAACACCCTGTAATGCATTATAGAGGCTTCGTGATAATGGATAAATGAATAGATAAAAAAGGGAATAAATACTGATAGAAACCCAGAGGGAGTAAGGAAGAAAAGCATAACAACTTACTCCTCAGCTACCAGAGTTCAAGCACATTTTAGAGAGACTTTTCAGAGATAGCTTGGGTTCATTATATTTTAGCATCTTTTAATCCAGAGATTACCAACTAGTGCCCCAGGGTTAAATTCAACCTAAGCACCTATTTTGTTTGCCCTTTCCGTATTGGCCCACCGTTAAATAAACAAAGAATTCACATTATATTGAATTCTTTGCCAATGTTTAAAAACTGGGAGATGTCACATTTTAAAAGAATCCAGATTTTTCTGAAAAAACTCAGCAGCAGTGGGATCATATTCCCATTCCCTTTTGATAAGGCAGACACTGTCCTGTGTGCCATAGTAACAGTCACTGACATAGACAATAGTCAATTGCCATCTATGTCATGTTCAAACTCTTAAAAATCCCCACTCACACTTCTTGCTTATACGACTTGCTTGGCCCCACTAGGTGTTAGAGTTTATAACTCTGGCTTTAGTCAGTGTCACAGCCCCCTACCCCACACTGAAGGAGAGAAAAAGATCAAAGAGAATTTTTAAGAGGTAATATATTAACAGTACTTACTGAGCTTTAGCCAAGTGTGTAGACTGTGCTATTTTATCCTCACTGTGTGCTCTGTGGATCAGGAGCTAGTCTTATCACCATTTTATATCTGAGGAGACTTTGGTTTACATGTTAGGTAACTTGTCCAAGGCTACATACAGTTCATGAGTGTTTATAATCCAGATATTTCTGCCTCCAAAGCCTATCGTTGGAACTGCTACACTGCTTTTGTACTCTTTCTTAACATATAAATGATGAAATCAACACCATAATATACTCTCTTCATCTCTTACAAAAAGCAAATAAATATTGATTAACTACACTCAAACAATTTTAAATTAGGCAGTCAATTTTGAAGTACTCCAAATCTTGCCGATTTTTGTTCATGCAGTGGTGGGCTGGCATTAGTAATATGCCTGGGTAAATTCCTGCAGCATTTGGTAGTTTGAAACATCTAACATACAGGTGGGAGGATATGTATAGCAAAGTAACAGAAAATCTCTTTCTTTTCTTTCCAGTTGAACTTATTGTGACATGTAGGGAATTCATTCTGAAAGATGGTGGGTTTCTTAAATGGTGGCTAATTCTGATGCATCTGCAAACACTTGACTCTTTGGGTACCCAAGCTTCTTCTGAAGTTGTATGGATGTTACCCCTGAATTAGAGGAACTAAAAGCAACCCATACTCACTGTGTCGTACTCTCAGGCCCCCTTCCAGCACAGGTAGGCTTCTTTGTACTCTTTCCAGTAATAGCTCCTATGTGTTAATCAAATACATCTCCCTGGTTCAGTTTTTTCCTAGCAACGTTTCATTCTTTTCTTATTAATTGTGCCCTGTGAATTTTGGGGGGGGGAAATTCTTATCTAAACCAAATCTCTATCCCTACCCCCCACCATTATTAGGCAGCATTATAATAACAGATCTTATTGGCTGTTCCACATTGTGCTGAAGGCACACAAGGCCTTGTCTAACTGTTTATATCAAGGGCTGTGTATGGAAAAACCCTAAGTTCGTGTGGTGAGGCTGCAGTGGGGTAGATAGTTGCTTCATTCAAGGGATAACCACGGCTATCAGAATGATTGCTGCTTTGTTTTACGTGAATGTCTTGCAAGAACATGTGCCCACAGCTAAGACAAAATAACACTTATTAAACCTATTTATTGCACATTTCATCATCATAAACCTTCTAGGGAGTCATAGCCTAAGCAGCAGCTTGGCCACATGGGGACAAATGATCAGTTAAGTCTAATTGGAGACAATTTCATAGATTTTAAATTGTTTTTCTCCTGGGAAGAGTGTGTTCTTATGGCTAATGTAGACATTTGGATTCAATCTAAAATTGCATTCCTGAGAACATCCTGGATTACATTGTACGTTAGGATTTCAGAATGCATATTAATGTCTTCCTAAGTGTCCAGTTCACTGGTTTATTCCCTTTTCATTTGATAGCTGCCACAAGAAGCACCTTTCTGAGGCAGCTGTCTAGAAATGTGATTTCTGAGGTGCTTAAAACCTCTCTCAAGGGATTCCCTGGTGGCGCAGTGGTTGAGAGTCCGCCTGCCGATACAGGGGACACAGGTTCGTGCCCCGGTCCAGGAAGATCCCACGTGCCGCGGAGCGGCTGGGCCCGTGAGCCATGGCCGCTGAGCCTGCATGTCCAGAGCCTGTGCTCCGCAATGGGAGAGGCCACAACAGTGAGAGGCCCCTGTACTGCAAAAAAAAAAAAAAAAAAAAAAAAAAACCCTCTCTCAAATCCCCACCCAAGAATATACTACCCATAGACTTTCCTCCTGGGCTGCGAATTCCCATCATCTGTCCCTGGAAAAAGTGGCCCATTAAGATGCATTAAATTTGCCACTGTAAAATTGATACATTTAAGATGTCTCTGGACTTGTCATAAATTTTCCCACCTCCATACCTAGGCAGATATTTGGAATGTTCTTACACCCCTTTGCCCCTTGTCCAATTGCTTCTCAAAATCAAAGGTCTGGCTCAAATGTTATATTCCCCATAAAAATCATCCCTGACTGCCCCAGTCCAAAGCACTGCCTACCCATATTAATGCCTGCAGTGCATATTTATGCCTTCATTAATTCATCATTAAATGAAGACTAGGAATTTAGAAATATGGTGAAAATAGAGAAATAAACATGGGTATTTGCCCTTTGGTCATGTCCTCCAGGGCAGCTTTCTTATTTACTTTTACATTTACTGTCTAATTACATTTACTAACTGATCCTGGTTTCTCAATCATGGGAGTGATAATGAAAGTTTTCTAAAAATAATAAATGTATTTAAAAAAGAAACAAGTAGAGTTAATGGAAGGCTTATTTAAATTATAACACAGGCAATACATAGATATAGAAAAGAAAACAAAAGCAAAAAGCCATGAATTAGGTACTTAGCATTTATAGGCTTGAGGAGAATTGTTAAGGGAATAAGTGAAAAATGAAAATTTAGAAAGTTGTTTCAGGGACAAACACACCTGGAGATAGACAAATGGTAATGCAACTTGATAAATCCTGTGATAATGTAATAAAAATACGTCTGTAGGATCCTACCAGAGGTATCAGTTGCCAGGGATGGAGCATCAGAGCCAAATTAACTTGTGTACTGCTCATGGGACTCCCCCCACCCCACATCTGATCAGGTTTGGGTGCATATCTTGTCTCCTTAGAAGTTACATAAGGTGGCCCTGAGAGGGAAGGATTCACTCTGCATCATCGTCCCTCCACACACTAGTGCACAGCGTGAACTAATTGTTGTTCCTAAAGCTAATATCTAAGGAAAGGTATTGTTTGTCATGGATCTAGCAGATAAAATAGAAATGTATGCGTATTTCAGACTTGTCATCTTACCACTTCCCAGATTTATAATCTTCTTTTTAAAGTGTAATTGACCTCCAACTCTGTGTTAGTTCCAGGTACACAGCACAGTGATTTGATATTTCTATACATTACAAAATGATCACCACAATAACTTTAGTTACCACCAGGTTTATGATCTTAGTATCTCTTAATTAGTAATCAGAATGCATTCTTTTGTTATAACGTTTCCTGACAAATGAACTAAAGGTCTTGGGAAATACCTTACCCAAAACAGATCCTATTTAAGAATAATCAAGGTCTGGCAAAATAGGGTTCTGTGTATGGGGTGGGGATACCTATAAATCCTAGGAACTCAGGAATTACAAGATCCTACAAGAGATCTCCATAAAACAGGTGGGCTGGAGACCTGAGTGACTTCACAGCCTGATGCAGGGCACTCACCCTCCTGCTCTTTCCTTTCCGACTTCTTTGTCTCTTCTCTGGAGTCTCCGTGGAAGGCATATCCCCTGGAAAATAGCATAACCTCTGAGAAGGGCCCAGGATTGGGTGTCACACATCCTGGGTTTGAATCCTAGCTCTGCTCTTTTGAGCTGTATGACCTCAAGCATGTTACTTAACCTCTTTACGTTTCTTCATCAGTAAGATGAGATTCTTAGCACCTTATTCTTACAAGATTCGTTATGAGAATTTGAGATAAGGAATGTAAAGCACTTGGCATATATTATAGGAGTCATTTTATAATTATTGTTGTATGAAGGAAAGTTTCCCTGAAAGCAGTGTTGTGACATTAAGTGCTAGAAATACCCCTAACATCCAAAGTTCAAGATGAGCCCGGAGGTAAGAAGGAAAGAGAGGTGGGTAAAGCAGTGAAGGAGCTGATCCTTGCACAGCAGCCAGAGATCTTGTTAGAAATGGGGAATCTTAGGTCCCACCCTATACCTACTGAATCAGAATCTGCATTTTAACAGGATCCCCAGGTGACCGTTTGCACGTTAGAATGGGAGAAGCATTGTTGTTAGATGATATCTCCTCTTCCTCTGCTCCTCTAATTCCTTCCTTTTTGACCCCAGACAAGAGGACCTTGTCAGGCAAATGCAGTCACAAACTTCTTTAAGCAGCTCAAAAATAATGAAAATAACAAAAAGAGCAATGGTGAACAACAGGTGCGTGCACTGTTCTAAGCACTTGACATGTATTAATTTGTTTAATACCCACAACAGAACTAGAAATGGATACTATTATCATCCCCATTTTACAATTGAGTAAACCAAGGCACGAAGAAGGTGAGTTACTTACTAAGGGTTATACAGTAAGTGCAGTTTCTGGGATAACAACCCAGGCATTTTGGCTCTAGAGCCCTTGCTCTCAACCACCATTGATTCCAGCTTCTTTCGACCACTTCACCAAAATCACAGTTGAACTAAAACACATGATGCAAGCCATGATGCACCTGCTTCTTCCCTCCAGGCAACTATTTTGCCCCTAAACTTCCTTGAGATCATCTAGAAGTGAATCTAGGAGGGTAGCTTCACAAACTTTAATCTTCCCCCACTGCCTCTGTCAGAGTTCTGAGCTGAATTTCTTCTCCTTAGACTTAGGTAGTAGCTTCCTCAGCTGACTTGGTTGTGGTCTTTCTCCCACTCAAGGCTGTTCAAGTACTATAACCAGAATTATCTTTCTAAAGGGCAGCTCTGATCACCTCTTCCCATGTCAAAACCTCAAAAGTTTCCCCAGTTGAATGTAATCCACCTGCCTCAATTTGAGATTCCAGTTACTGCTTAGATCCTGCCTTTCTAAAATTATTTCCAACCATCTCCCCCAACACGTGTGCACTCATGGAGTGACCCAGCTGCATGCCCATTTTAGGCAGTCATGCTTTTGCCTCTCTCTAGAATGCCATTTCCCATATTTCATCTGTCTGAGACCACTCAGGCCCCATGTAGATACTATATTCTCAAGAGACGTTTTTACATGCACAGAGTCAAGATTCATCTTTCTCTCCCCTCTTTTCCTGTTCAACTTTGTGGCTGTCTCATAGAGATACCTTGTATTAATAGCGGGCATGTGCCCTTTACAAGTCTAGTTAAATGTTCTTTGAATAAAATATTGACCATAAGTAATGAATTCTACTTAATCTACTTTCAAACTTGACTTCCTGAGGCAGCTTTATCCAGCTTTCTCTGTGGAGTATCTGGCATTTAAGCAATTATATGATAGTACGTTAGGAGAGGGGGTAGAAGTTCCCCCTTCACCCTGTAGTAGATTTCTCTGAGAAATCTGACTCAGTCATTGATTTTCAACAAACATGAAAAGCCATGTATCTTGCATGAATAGCAGTGAATAGCTTCATGGCTATCCTACCCCATTCACCTATTCCCCCATGTTTATTTTACATACATACATGTGTTTTTAAGCATATATTTAAAAAATAGTTTGAGCTCTAACCATTGTCCAAAGGAGTTCAATTTCTAAAGATATGTACACCCTTTAATGTGACATCTTACTTCTAGAAATCCTGAGAAATTTTCATAGATACAAAGATTATTATATAAGAATGTTCATTGCAGGGTGGTTTATGTTAGCAAAAAATTCCAAAATAACCTAAGTATCCAAAATAGTAGTGATTAAATAAAACATAGTATGTCCTACCCATAGCATGCTTTAGGTAAAATGATACTGAAAATATTTGTGGAAACAGGTTCATGACATATTTTTAACTGAACAAAATATGTATGAAGGAATAGAGAACGCAGAAATAGTCCCGCACAAATATGACCAACTGATTTTTGACAAAGGTGTAAAAACAATTCAATGGAGGAAGAATAGTCTTTTCAACAAATGATGCTGGAGCAATTGAACATCCACAGGCAAAAACATGAAAAAAAATAGATAAATCTTGATGTAAACCTCACACTTTATAAAAAATTATTTTGTAATGGATCATAGATTTAAATGTAAAGTGTAAAACTGGAAAACATATAGAAGAAAACATAGGAGAAAGTATTTGGGACTTAGGGATGGGCATAGTGTTCTTATATATGAAACTCTAAGGATGATCCATAAAAGAAAAAAATGATAGTTTGGATTTCATCAAAATTAAAAACTTTTGCTCCATAAAAGACCCTATGAAAAGGCTGAAAGGATAACCTAAAAGCCAGGAGAAAGTACTGCAAACCACATATCCAACAAAGGACTTGAATCTAGAATATATAAAGAATTCTCAAAACTCAGCACAAAATAAAGAATAAAAAGACCAAAAATCCAATTAGAAAATGGGTAAAAGACATGAATAAACATTTCATCAAAGAGGAGATATAGATGAGAAATAAACACATGAGAAACTGTTCGATATCATTAGCTATGTAGGAAATGCAAATGAAAACCACGAGATGTTACTTCACACCCATCAGAATGGACAAATGAAAACTGATGATAATACCAAGTGCTGGTGAGGACTTGAAAAAACTGAATCACTGGTACATTGCTAGCTGAAATGTGAAATGGTACAGTTATTCGCAAATCTAGTTCAGCAGTTTCTTTAAAAAAAAAAAAGCGAAACTAAACATGTTCTTACTAAAAAAGCAATCACATCTCTGGGCATTTATCCCAGAGAAATGAAAACTCATGGCCACACAAAAACCTGTACCTGATTGTTCATAGCAGCTTTATTTGTAATAGTCAAAAGCTGGAAACAACCCAAATATCCTTTAGTGGATGAGTGATAAAACAAATTGTGGTATATCCATTCTGTAATACTACTCAGCTACATAAATGAACTAACAGGAATGAACTATTGATGTATGCAACAATTTGGATGAATCTCAAGGGAATTATGCTGAATGATAAAAGCCAATATCAAAAGATTACACATGCATGATTTTATTTTACATTTGCAAATGTTGTCGGGGTTAGAGATGGGGTAGAATAAGGAAGGGGAATGGATGTGACTGTAAAGGATTAACACAGGGATCTTCATGATGATGGGATAATTCTGAATCTTGACTGTGGTGTTGATTACATGAATCTACACATGTGTTATAATTACATTAAACTACAGTAGTGCAAATGAGTTCATGTAAGACTGGTGAAATCTGAATAAGATCTGTGGATTGTACCAATATCAGTTTACTGGTTTTGATATTGTACTATAGTTATCTAAGATGTTACCACTGGGGAAACCGGGATAAAAGGTACATGATACCTCTGTGTACTATTTTTCAAACATCCTGTGAATCTATAATTATTTTAAAATAAAAAGTAAAAAAAAAACAACAACTAAGTTTCTACATGTGATAACTTGGATGGATCTCAACGACATTATACTGAGTGAAAAAAAAATCCCATCTCAGTTACATACTGTATGATTCCATTTATAGGAGGCGGTGTATTAGTTGGTTCATGAAAATGTTACCAGAGGCTCACAGGAACTTAACCTTAAATTCCCCCTAGGAGAAATGATTTAATATTCGCTAATTTAGTGTTTGCAGTGACTTTATGGAACATAACTACTATAAATAACATGAATCAACTGTATATAATTCTCATAATAGCAGATAGATAGAAAGAGAACGAATTAGTAGTTGCCAAGGGATAAGGATGAGGAAGGAGGTAATGAAGGGGTAGACAATAAAGGATTTCCACAGAGAAGTTTGTGTAATGGAATAGTTCTATATATAGATTATGGTGGTGGTTACACAAATCTATACATGGGATCAAATTGCATGGAATTACACACAGGTGTGTGTGTATGTGCAAGTAAAACTGAATTCTGAATAAGGCAGGATATAGTCAGCAGTATTGTACAAATGTCAATTTCCTACTTTAGATACTACATTTATGTAAGATATCACTGGGGGAAGCTGGGCGAAGGATATGCTGAACTCTTTGTACTAATTTTGCAACTTCCTGTAGTTTATAATTATTTCAAAATTTTAAAAGTCTACAAAGCAATATGTATAATGCAACCACATGTATATAATCTAAAATTGGTATCTACAACTTAAAATTTCAAGTCCTAATTATAGTTGCTAATCAATATAAAAGTTAACGAGGAACTACCAAAATCATCTGAGCTATCACTGTGTGCCAAGGGCAAAGTATCTTTTAATTTAGACTTATACTTGACTAAAATTAATCAGGATTTAGATATAAATTTTATTAAATATAGAGATAAATTTTAATGTAACATAAATGTTACCCACAGTGTTAGTGTTTTTCTACACATTTGAAAATCAGCTGTAAATATTTGATAGTTTACTTTCATATAATATTTAATATTTGGAATATTAGAAGTTTATTGACCACTCTAGTGTATCCAACAGATTAGCTTACATTTCTATTTAAAATATATCAAATGATTTAAAATTTTAGCTTCTGGTTGAAAGTAAAAGAATTTTATCAAGATTATAAATATTACTGGAAGTTTAAGAAAACAAGGTTCATCATATTTAAAGGTTTAATATAATAGATTTACAAAAGTTAAGTGTTAGGGAAGATTTGTTAAATAGTTGCAGTATTTAAAATATTAATTTCATCTTCAACACATAACATATAGTAAATTTATAAATGCTATAAAACTTAAGGAAATTTTATTTAAGTGACTAAACACTTTGAAGATTTGAAGTCAAACTTTTAAAAGCTTAAGGAAAAACCGAGTTTATGAATATGTGACTTTAATAAATGGAATATTAATATTTTTAAAAGTAGCCCCAGAATATTCCCTTTTGTGTGTCCTCAATACCCAAATTTCATGTTTATACTGTGGGATATAGATACTGATTTCATTGGCATGTAGGCATTACAAAAAGAATTTATGAAACTCTGCATTAACATAGGAATATGAAAGTAATAAAAGCAAGAAACAAAACAACATAATATAATTTAAATATGATGTATAGCAGATTAGGTAAAACCTTATTTATTTGAACTATTCTATATACTGACTTACAAACACATCCACTGCATTTCCTAAGAACTGAGAAAGATGCCTTTTCTACCTTTTTTCAGTAGGAATGTATGCAGGTCTAGAAAAGAGTTTTGAGAAGGATGCTTTGTCCCCGGCCCTTTTCTTGAAATGAAATGAGCATGAGTTTTGTGTCAGAACCAGTTTGAATCCTATCTCTGACTCTTACCAGCCATATCTCCTTGAGTGAAAGTCACTCAGCTACTCAGAGCCTGTGTCCTTTTCTGTGAAATGAAAATAATAATATCTGCCCATATAAAAGTACTTGCTACATAGTAGGCACTTTATTAAAGGGCTTCTCCACCTTTCCTCTTAAACTTATGAATATTGTGAATCTTGTACCTGACTATGCTTCCCCCTTTGCTTGTGTCCTGGACCAGCACCCCTGGCAACTCTGGTAAAATGGGTTATGAATTTCTGTGTGTGCATCTCACCCTTGGTCTTATTCAGTCTTTATTTTCCCTTTGCTTTCCTTTCTCTGGTAAATGCTGTATCTCTCACATTGTATTTTTGTTTGGAGCCACCTTAAATCCTTTGTGAAAGGTGTCAGGTGGAAGGTCCTGAAGAAGTGTTGGCTGGTTCCTTTTCCATCCACCATGACCAGACACCCGAAGAGACCTCTCCCTCCCTCTCTGCAGTGGATGGGTCTTTCTGGGTTATTGAAAGCCCACCCTGCTCTAAGTAAACCCAGAGTTCCATTTAGAGTAGGCCTAGTAAGGAAGTGGCAGCCAGAATCATCTAATACATTCAGCACTTGATTCCTCAAGTGACTATTAGCTGTTCTGTGTAAAGTTCACAGCAAATTCTTAATCCTCAACCATCTTTCACCTGTCATCTAGCTGTTTTCTGCTTAGGGAATTAAAGTTGATGTTTGTGAGTAACTAAGCAAAATACAATCAGGAAGGAAATCTGTACTTTAAAGGAAGTATATGATGCATTTCAAAAATAAGTGTCCCAGATTGTAACCTGGCTTTTTTGTTCCATCTTAGCAGTTGATGGTAATAAATTGTTACAATTATTGGTCAGCTGTTTCTTCCCGCTGAAAAGCACTGTCATTGGAAAAGAGAGAGCACTCACATTCCCTAAACTTTAAGAGTGAAAAAAGCCATATGCATATAAGTATGAAAATATTTTCTGTGGTTTTGAATGAGATCAGTATATGTGTGTACTATGTATATGTTTAAAATTCTTCCACCTGATCAAAACGCTTTTAAAAGAGAAAGAATAGCTGATGCCTATTGTTCAGACTGGAAAGTATTGTGATTACACTAAAAAGCATAGCCCCTCTTGAAGTTTAGTTTTTTACTTCCTTTATTTGAGTATAAAGCAAAAAGGAGGCTTCTCTAAGATGTCCTAATAGAAGCTTTTGAATGATCTGCAGAGGTAGCATTGAGGTGAATGGAGTCCATCAAGATTTGCCGGAAGTATGAAGTAATTATTGAAAGGATTCCATTAGAGACGAAAGCTACCTAGACTAATACAGACAGAAAGGGCTGACCCTTTTCAGGCTCTTAACTTTCTCTAATGGATGGCCTTAAGTTGAAATCAAGACTCAACTGGATCATTGATTCTTAAAAGAAAAATATCGAGCATAGTGGCATATAAGTAAAAGCTGGAAAAACGGTCAGATAGATTTATCTTTTAGTTAAAGCTTGGAATGAAAAGTATTTTTACTATTTGCTGTTTTTTAAAAAATTTTAGGCTCACAGGAATGGAGACTAAATGATAGGATATATTCTCATGAGGTAAATATTCGTTTTAATAAAGTAATGAAAGCTGCTTTCAATAAGAACAACATGGTTGTCAACAAAAAGGAATCTACAGATTTTTAAAAGATAGTTGCCATTATATGTTACCTATTAGGTAATGGAGTGTTCTTTACCTAGTAATTGACCCATGTGTGAAATTCCATACTTTCCTCTGAAAGGCCACACAAAGTCTTGGAGTCTGTTTTGTAGTGCATACTTCCATAGCCAACATGTAATGCACACACAGACATGCACACATGTACACACGTGCACACATACCTAGCCAGGGTAAAAAGGGTCAAGTACGTGAAATTATCTAAAATTTCCTGTGTTTGTCGAAAGCAGCAGCTGATGCCTTTGCCTCTAGTTGTTCCAAAGCACTTCATTGCAGCTGGGTAGAAGTGTTCAGAGTGTCAGATTGGTAATTAAGTGGTCTGTTATGGAGGGAAAATTGCTAATAATAAATAAATGTACCACAATTGTCTGAGTATAGGGTCAGCAGAAGGCAAGAATGCCAAGGGGAGAAGTGAAATTGTGGATGAAGCATTTTGGTTGTCATTTAAGTTAATATTAGGTTGCTCCTGATAAGTAAGATGGGCTAAAGTGGCCAGTAATATGAAAGTGGAAGTAAAGAACCTATTTTAAAATCTCAAACATAGTGCTAGGATGAATAAAAAAATCCTGTACCATTTTAGTTGGGCATGTCAGTATACTCAATATATGGTTAAATACTAGATCATTAATAAATTGTATCAGTACTCAATTTAATAATATTCTGAGAGAATATAAGAAAACTGACAGTACAGTTAATAAATCTCCTGAGAATCATATACAATTGGTGTAATTTTACACTGAGGATAATAAATAATTCCATAATAATGACCCAGCAGATTCTGGATACATTTCTATTAGAGTTTTCTAATTTATCTCATTGAAAACTATAAATGTTTTAAATTATCAAGTAAAGTTATTGTTTAACCAATAAATACATATCAGTTAAGTAAATCAATATACATACAAACACTTAAATATATATAAGATGGAGTGAAATCATATATAGTTTGACTTTTACTAATAAAATAAAATGTTTTATGAAATATAAAATAATTTCTCTTAAATATAATATGACCCTAAATGTTACTGAGTATTTCAACTTCAGAGTAACTTTTGCTTTATTGTGTCTCTGTTATAATAATTGTACAGTTATACTTTTCAAAACAAGCTTTCACATATATAGTTTTCAATCCTTCTTTAACAATTCTGTGAAGTAGATGGGACAAATATTATTATTAGCTTTGTTCTGTGGATGAGAATACTGAGACTCAGAAGGTTCAAGGAAGTAATTTACCTAAAGTCACATAACAACAAATCGGTAGAGTCTGGAATTGAATGTCTTCTGATGACTCCAAAAAGTGTGGAGTGCGCGTGTGGGCAGGGTAGAGTCTTCTTGTGATTACTCTTCATAGTTGAAGATGCTCATGCTGATGGGCTTTGTGGCAGAGCAATTTGCTCAGTAACAGAGGGATGCGGGGGGAGAGAAGAAAGAAGAGAGAAAATTTAAAAAATATATATGGGTCCAGTTCATATAGTGCCTATTTGGTGAATGGCTGTTTGGTGAATGTTGACTTGTAAGATGTTTTCATGTTTTGTGACTCACTTGTATGCCTTCCAGACTACATGACACCTTTGTTCAAAAAAGAGATGCTTCATTACAGTAAAAAAATCGTCAGCCAAGTCAGTGTCAACTAATGGGGACAAAGCTATTTGCAGGATTTCAGGAGAGCGTCATCACACGTATGGCCTTTGGGAGCATGCCATAGGTTGAAACTAAACTAGAATGGAGGATAATAGCACTTGATAGTATTAGGAGGTTTGTATTAAAGCTGTTGAAATAAATGAGGCTAGAAAGTTTATTGTGATTTTTTTTTTGGCTTAAAACTCTCTTATATCTAACTCATGAAAAGGAAATATCCTCTGTACTGTACTATATCCAGAAATGTCTGCATGGAGCTTTAAGTACGGAGAGTATGAGTATTCCCTGATCTATATAGTGAATTTTATAATATTCACAGATGTTATGTGTCTTAATGGGCTGATTTGTAATTACTTGAAATGTAATCACCTCTCAAGAAATGTCTTGAGAGGTAAATAAATCAATGATTATGAAGTGCCTTCTACAAATTTGACCCTTGCCATGAGGGCGTGACCCAAGCTAAGTGCCCAGCAGCATAACGCTGTCATCAGACAGAGTTCAGAAATTCAGGATTTATCAAAGATCTTAGGATATGGATAAGAAAAATATTGAAATGCCTACTCAATTCCCTGTATTACAGTGAGAATCTGGTTGAATGTGTTCCTGTCCTCCCTCAGGATGTTTACAACTATAATTTTCTTGTAAAGGAAACTCTAATGAAGTCAGAATACTTAAATATTGCACACTTCTTTTGTTGACAGAATCGATCAAGTCCAAATGTTATTTTTGGTTTTGCAGACATCACTGGTGAATAATTTGGAGGGAAGAACACTAGAGTATGAATGTTCTGGAGATGCTGAAATGTTTTCAATATATATCAAAATATAAATCCTACTAATTATGCATTTATATTACACTCTGAGCAAAAAAAGAATTCTTCTCTAGTATGTTTTTTCAGGTTTCCAAATAACTGTCATATGCTGAATGGATAGCCCAGCTGACGTGAGTGGGCCCAAACTGATGAAAATACGCAGGGCAATTGGCCTGCCAATAAAATGAAGGGGTTTTTAGGTTTCCCAGTTATATAAGGGGGGGGAAAATCAGATTACAGATTCTGATAGTCCAAATGTCATGTCAATCATTAAGTAACAATATTTATGTAATAAATTAAACCAAGCTAACCTTATGGTACAGTGTCATATATATTCTATATAGTAAGAAAGGAGACAAAGCATTTGGCTGGTATATGAAATTAACACTGTCAGAATATTTTCAGGGACAAGTGTTTCAAAATGTTAACATGTTACTAGGTTTCTTTGCCATTAAATATAGCCAAGTATATTTAGAATATAGAGAAAATATCCAATTGAGGAACTCTTGGAGGAAATCTGCCTATCCAGTCAGCTGCTTCTGAGACATGGTTCAACAGGCAAGCAGAGGAGGGGAGGAAGGTTCATTTAAGTTTAGATTGATAATAATAATAATAATAATAAAATGTTGAATTGAATGGAATTTCTTCCATCCCTTTCAAATGGAAGAAACATGGTTCCTAGTTTTTTATATTTTACATAGAGAAAGAAAAACTCTCCTAATATCATCAAAGATTTAACAGGTTCGGAGGTCTAAAGAAAGAGCTCATCCTCAAGTTAATAGCTTTATTTACAATATCTTTAGCTGAAAAAGTTTTAAATGCGATTTACATGGAACAAATCAGTTTTAGGTTTCAACATACATTTCAATCTGAAGCAGTTTGCAAGATCCAACTAAACATAGCCACCAAACATTTCATTTATTTGAGGTAAGCATGTGCATTTGCAAATGAGTTTCTCTTTATAATAGGAAAATAGCACAATTTTTACTTAGAATTTTATTTTCTTATTATTATACTTTAGGCCCTCATTTTAGTTATTGTTGTTTTCTCTTTCACCTTGGTTAAATAATTAGTTTCATTTATATTGTTTGTTAGTGATCAATCTCTGCCTCCCCCAAAATCTACCCTATTAAGGGTCTGCGTGGTTGAGGTTGTATAAACTCAACAGACAGTTAACTAAATGCATTTTTTTTACTCCTCAGTTTTTGTGTTGAGCAAATAGAAAAGCAGCTAACATTCATTTGTTTTTCTTTTTGCTTGTGTTTTGAGAGAATCAGTCAAATTATAGGTGTTTAACTGGAGGTTGGTCCTTATTTATAACCATCGTGCACTAAAAGCTCTTTATTTTGTGTCCACAAAGATATAGGTTACATAAATGTCAACACAAAATTATTTGAAGTTTTATTTCAAAATGCTGATTTATGGAGATTGGGGCTGTCATTGTGCTGATAAGAAAATGAATGAAGTAGTTCCCATGATAGATGAAAACCTTAAGTAAGACCTTGAATTTCTGATTTTTTTCAATTATAGACATTCGCATTTGGTACATAGACATTGGCCAGGCTATTCTCAAAGCTGGATATTCTCCTCCTTATTTTCCAGTGAGTTGTCTAGTGGAAGATTACATACTGTGCCTCAGGAAGAATCAAATGCTGGATGTCTGTTTGGGCTGGTGCAAAATGAAGCCAATAAACTAGAAAAAAAATTGTCCACACTTGCTTTCAAACTGCTAAGTCTCTAGTGTTTTACCATTGTTTAAAACATTTAAACATTTTGTCACATATTTAAATTACCGATGGGCCATTGAGTCATTTTCTTTATAGCACATCACCCACTGTTTGTAAATTATCCGTGAGCTTGGGACAAGCAGCCATATGTGTATGGGATTTAGAGGAAGGAGGCTCTTGTCTTTTGTTGCAGAAAGTATTGCTTCTGTCTTACTTCATTCACTTGATTTAACACTTCAAAAACTGAATTTTTTTCCTGTGCATGATTTTCCTGCCTATTTTGTACATCGAACAAGTAACAAGCAACATCTTGAATTAGGATTTAATATCAGATCTAGGCATACTTTTCTATGAAAAATAAAATGATTATATTTTAAAAGTCATTCTTGAAAAATGATAGGCAAAAGAGTAAAAACAAATTTTAGACTAATATAATTTTGAGGATGAAAATTTTCTAAGCCAGTAGAATAAGAAGAGTAAAGTTGTTAACTGACTTACAGCAGCAAGTAATATTATAGAATTACAAAATTTAACCTTAAAGAGGACTTATTTTAACACCTCTGTTTATAGGTGAAAAAGCCAAAAACTCCTGGAGTCAGGTGCCTTGCCTAAAATTACACTACAAGTGACCAGGAGAGTTATGTATCCACTTATTCAACAGATATCATTGGAGAACCTACTATATGTTCCAGATGGTAGAAGATCCAAAGATGAAAAACACCTAGACCATATTTGATACTCATAAGAAATTTTTATGGTAGTAAAATAGAAAGATATGCAGAAATAACTATAAAGAGAATATGATTTATATCATAAGGGTGATGCAAGTGAAAGGAATTCAGGATTTGAGAGGCAAAGCAAAGTTTAGAACGCTGATGGGTTTTTTTCCCTGGTTTATCTCTACCCCTACTAGAGTATAAGCTCCATGAAGGCAGGGACCTTACTATGCAGAATAAGTGGCATATAGTAAATACTCAGTGAATGAATGACTGACTATTCTTTCCACACTACAATACTGCTTCTTAAAAGTAGCAAATGTGTATGTTCCTCCTAGAAAGCATTTATCCTCCTCACAATGATTACAAGATCTATTCTCTCATTGACTATCCTGGGCTTAATACCATTCTATGATATGTCAGAGTATAATATAATACTTTATTGCTTAAATATTTACCATATTTAAGCAATAAAATAAAATTCAATATTTATCTTTCAGCTTAAAACATACAGTTTGGAAATTATGAATGCTAAAGTACAGAGTTAAAAACATGGACAGAGCCAATCTCATTGTTTCTAACATATTCCTAGCACATATAACACGTGTCTTGTAACTAGAAGATGGGTATTTTTCATATAATAACACTTGAAAAAGAGAAATTTGGCCACTTTCCATTGTGAAATTTTTGGCTTCTAGCATACAGATTACTATTTAAGTCCTAAAATATACATGCTCACAATTAAAGAACTTGGGAAGATTTCTAGTAAGAAAAGTGGACATTGTCATATGGCCATGCAAGAAGTCCTAATGCATTTAATTATAATTTTTCTGCTTTAAAGGGGGAAAAAAGAACAAAATGAAATATCATCTCTAGGTCATGTATTTCATTGCATAAGGACTGGAACGACCTAAAACATGTGATAACTTGTTTGGCTGTCCATATGTAAAACAAAATAAAGAACAGAAAGAAAAATCATGTTATTTTTAGGCATAGGCACTTGTTATAGCCAGAATTATCAGGTAGTTTTCTTTGATTTCTTATTTACTTTTGCGTAAATATAATATGCTTTTAAAATTTGTTTAGAAATTTTCATGAAACCCATTCACTGTACACATCAATTCTTATTGAAGAGTATAAGGAGTATTGTTTTGCAGGGGAAAAAATATGTCAAATAGGGCAATACTAAAAGTCAATATTTTTGATAGTTCCATGTAGCATATTATTTACATAAAAATGAACATATAAGATAATGCCTTCTTTTTATTTTTCTTGGATAATATTCAATTATAGGAATATGTTAAAGTTTGGGGGTCTTTAGCTAGATTTCACCTCTGAATTCTAAAACATGGGAACAACATATAGTCTATTATAATCAAGTTGGAATTCTGGGCATATCTAATACATGGATCATTTGATAGAAAATAAATTTTCTTACCTTTACCCAGAAAGGAGAGAGAACATTAATTTAAATTTAGGGAAGGGTTAATTTGGATAATTATAGATATCTTTGGTGTTTGTATATGTTGTAGCTTACTTGAATAGCATATGAATATTTGGGTTTCAATGTGGGAATTTTACATACAGGTATCCTTAGAAAATCTGACTGAAAATAAAGAAAAAAGTGTGTATTTAAAATTGAGGTGATAATAAAGATATAACATTTTATTTTGAGAAATGCACATTTAAAAATTGTTCAGAGAAGCTATGTTATAAAAAGTACTCCAGCACTTTCTGGCATTTTTACTGTTTAAACAGATTAAATTTTAAAAATATATAATTTTACATAGCTATCAGAGTAGTCCTGCGTCATGAAAGATACAAGGGATTTGAGTCATTATGTACTTTAAAATATCCTAATGGTAATTATAAGTTTTTTGAAATCACATCAGATTCAGTTAATTATAAATTATTATTACAACATGGAAAGGAGTTATAAAATCTCACAGTGCTGGCAAAAACTGTTTAAAAAAAACCCCAACAAATATAATGCAAAAGTAAGTGTTCCTGGTAGCGGAGTTAAATATTTTAAATTATGCTGGTTTGTGACTCAGTATTCAGCCTAATGCAGTCTAGGGGTTGTGCAATAAGTAAAAATTTTGTGACAAGAATATAAAATTTCTAATCTAATACCATAAAAATAACTGCTAGACATTTTATAATTTTGTAAAGAATAGGACAAAAAACACAACTCCTGGTTACAAAACAAAAGTCTAATAAATACACCTTTGCATGGCTGACTTTGAAGTCCTTCCTTATAAATGGGCAACGCATTTTGCATTTTTTGGTCATTTTCCCCAAGTGCCTTTCAGTTTTAACGATCTGAGTTCAGTTTCCTAAGAAAGAAGCCCCTGTTTCCCATTCATCACATCTAAGAGTTTAGAGAGTATGTTTAAACAGATATATTTTCTTTTCGTCTAACCTTGTCTGGAAGATATAGGAAAACTAATTTGCCTTATTTACATATGGCACAATCTATCCAGTATTCAAGGGCTTGTCAGAAACAGGAACCTTGTGCATTTCCATGGTAACCGATGGCATGCTGACAGTATCTGGCTTGTTGCAGCTTCGTCTAGGCAGGCCGGCAATTAATCAGCCATCTACATGCACAAAATTCTTTGTGAGTGAATGGCAGCGCGCCTCTGTAGTGCTGTCTGTGCTTTTACAATTTTGTATTCCTGCCGGGCAAAGTACTTTTTTGTCTCTTCTATTCTTTTTCCATAGCTCCCCAAAATGTGCTAGAAAAGAGTGTGAGGGAGTGGGGAAAAGGGGAACACATCTACCTGTAATTTCAAAATGACATTATTACTTCCTGGCGTCAGATACGCCAGAGTATGTTTCTTCCTTTTATTCATAGTGTGGGTTTGCCTTTTTTTTTTTTTTTTCCCCCGAGTTTTCTTGGGTTTGTGCTAGATAGTCACTTAATCTGTGTCTCAAGGTCCTTTATTGTTGGTGCAAGTAGGACATACCTACTGAAGCAGGTCTGTGCGTAAATCATGGCTGGGGCTGTGTTGTGTAGTGTGGAGCCTTCAAGTCCTTTTCCTCCTTATCTAGGTCTATCCTCTCAGCTATGTGGAATGGACATTATTCCCATTTTGCAGACTGAGGCGCAGAGCGGTTAAATGATTCAGCCAGCTTCCCATTTGGGCTGGAATACCCCAGTGCTCTTGTGACTGTGCCAGCTCTGAAGCGCTGGCAGTTACCGTTTACGTAGAGTGATATCTTAGGGTACAGGAATCAGTGTTATTTCACTTCAATAGCCTGGAGTTTTCTTCCTCAAAAAATAGTACCATTTAATTTATTCAGATAGAACCTTATATTATCTAGGATCTGGACAAGAGAGTGAGGAAGTTAACAGTTTGGGCCCTGCCTTAGATGGTTATTAGGAAACCGTGTTTGGATATGGCCTACAACCCTAACTTTGTCGTGTCTGAGCTTAGCTTCTTTCTCTGTAAAATTAAGGGAATGTATTTGATTATCTGGAAGGGTCCACCCAGCAGTGAAATTCTATAATTCTTCAAATTTTCTAAAACATTATTTTGGATAGTTGTAGGTAAAAATTAAGACCTATAATTCCTTCAGTCTTTTGTTCTTGAAAGATGACAGAATGATTTGCATTGAATTGAGCTGAATAAATTTCTTTCTCAAAAAAAGGGAAAAGAAAGATTTAACATCTGGATAGTTGACACATCTCAGAAGGATTTGGTCATTAGCGTTTCTACAATTCACAGAGCAAAAATTTTGTTGTCTTCAAACTCAAGTTTAAGCGAAATATCTGAAGAAAATTTTAAGTGTATTGGGGCATAGAGATATTAAGTTTCTGAAGTTTCACACATTAAAAGAAAAGTTTTTGTTGGGAGAGTTTCAATGGAAAAAAAACTAGTAACAAAAGTGTTTATTCATAGAATGGAGGGAATACAGGTGGAAACACATGTAATCTTTAATATCTCTGTAAATCTAAAGTCATTTTTATTAGTTTAGGAATATGAATGTTTATAAAAATATACCTATTTTAATAAGTTCATTACTTTTTATTAATTTATTTATTTAAGGGAGAATTATTTATTTATCATGTAATTTTTCTTTAAAATTAAAAAAAATTTCTTAAAAATGTGACCTCAGTTTGAAAGTAAATCCCATTTCAATAATATAAAAATAAGGATGCTGTTTCATGCAAATATTTTGCCACTCTCTCTTCCAGTTCTGCTTCGTTTGTTTTATGAACGACAAAGTCTTTAATATAACTGTTTTCTCCAATTTTGTCTTTCTGTTAAAAAGAAAAAAGGTGAAGTGTGACCACAAAGCTTCTGTTTTCTTCTAACCAATTATTGTTCATCCTTTAAGTGCTACAAACACAAGGGCATCATTTGATCTTCCACACTCACTTTCTCTTACTTGTTTATGTACCAACTCTGAGTAACATAGTAAATAATATTTCATCTAACATTTAACCCATTTTAAAACATCCTATTTCCTCCAGAGTTCAATTAAATTTGTCAATAATATTCCAGAATAGAATGCTGTTTTGTTCTTATAATTAAGTCCTTTTTTCCCAGTTTTTTTTTAGGTATCTTATGTTTATATAAGAAGTCTATCCATTTTTTTTTAGTATAGTATAGCTCATAGTATGTGGTCTTTATACGTTTTGCAGTCTTAGAAAAATCAGCCCAAAGCCTTTGCTACATGGATAATGTTACCATGAGCTTTTGCATGGTCTCCCTCAAAGCTCTTCTCATTCTTTCATATTGTTTTTAATTAAGGAGGGATTCTGTCACATCATTCACTTAGTCATTAATCAAGTATTTATTGAGCTCCATTATTTGGGTGTTTGGAAATCCACATCACCACCACCTCCCACTAATAAAAAATATGGGAAATCTTCTCTGTGGTAGAAATTATTCTTATCAATTTGGATATAGCAAATTTGAACACATGTAATAATGGGTTAGTTTCAGATGTGACTTGATGTCTACCTTACCTTTTTAATTTCCTAGGCTATAGCAAATTTGAACACATGTAATAATGAGTTAGTTTCAGATGTGACTTGATGTCTACCTTACCTTTTTAATTTCCTAGGCTATAGCAAATTTGAACACATGTAATAATGAGTTAGTTTCAGATGTGACTTGATGTCTACCTTACCTTTTTAATTTCCTAGGCTATAAATGAAGATAATAGTATTTCATAGAATTTTTTTAGAATTAAATAAAGCGCATGAGGCATCTTACAGATTTTACGTGTTCAAAAATGGTAGAAATCTGAGGTATCCAAAGGATTCAAATTCATAGAAACAGAAAGTAGAATGGTGGTTACTAGGGGTTGGGAAGAGGGGAGAATGGAAAGTGACTGCTTAATAGGTACAAGATCTCCTTTGGGGGGTGATGAAAATGTTTAGGAACTAGATAGAGATGATGACTGCACAATATTGTGCATATACTAAAAAATCATTATATTGTACACTTTAATTGGGTAAACTTATGGTATTTGAATTCTCTCTCAACAAAGCTATTTTTTTAAGCCAGCATTAAAACTTAGAAAATTTCACACAAAATTCCAGATGAACCACTTTTGGAAAAGTCCTTTGATCTGATACCACCAGCCACATGGTCCCTCATAGTGTCTCTCGTTGTTTAATGGGTGTAGAGTTTCAGTTTTGCAAGATGAAAAAGTACTGGAGATTTGTTTCACAACATCGTAAACATACTTAACACAAATGAACTATGCACTTGAAAATTGTGAAGATGGTAAATTTTATGTTATGTATTTTTAGCACAATAAAAATAATGGTAGAAGTAGTTTTTTAAAAAAATTAAATAGTTCATAATGTTATTATTAATATTTTTCTTATTATATCATTATCACTATTCTTATTAGCTTGCTAGTCCTTAACTTATTGCAGAGGTTAGGTAGAGGCAGAGAACTGTGGCGTAGTAAAACTTAATAATGATGTATATTAGATCAAACCATATGCAATCATAATATTCAACCACTTTTGACCCACAAAATGGCAATTTTGAATGATTCAACCTATCAATTTATGAAAATGTCTTAATGTAACTAGAGTATGGCTTATTGATCTGCTATTATACGTATTTGAATTCAACACAAAAGTATACTTATTTTTAGCTTCTTGATGAATCTCTACTTCAGGGCCCAATAGAAATCATTCTTTTTTTTAAATTTCTGGCTCCTCCACTTACTGGCTGTGTGATCTTCAGCCTAAGTTTCCTTATCTGTGAAACAAAGAAGATAAGTAGGATTAAGGTCAGGAATACATGAAAACAAATTATGAAAAACACTAAACCCAGGGCTTGGCACACAGTAGAAGCTCAACACACATAGTACTTCCTTTCTCCTGGGTAGCACTATATGAGACAGTATGGCATATAGTTAATGGGTGTCTGAACTTGAGTTAGATATGAATTCCAGCTGCTGATTTTAGGCAGATTACTTCTCCTCACTGAGTCTCAGTCTCCTCATCTGAGAAGAGCTACCTCAAAGGAGTATGAGGACTAAAACACCTCACACAGTTCTGAGAACATATTAGGCTTTGACAAATTACCCATCAATTTATTGTTTTCACAATCATTTTTCCCTGATGGAGAGGGAAGACTGAGGAAAGAGGAGAATGTCCTTAGGAACTAAAAATGCACTCATTTCCTTTCCTCAGAATGTTTCACCCACTTTTTTTCTCTATCTCCCTGATCCCAGGGTTGCCCCAATCCTATATATAGGGGAGGATTCACCTCACCTTCCATCTTGGGCCCTTTGTCATGCTCCCAAAGTCCAAGCATATGGTGATTAGAAGAAACACTGAAGTGGGCTCCAGTGACTTGGGTACTGGTTCCAACCCCAGTGGCCACTAATTTGTAACACTGGTTGGTCATTGCCCCTGTGAAGAGTTTGGAGGAGATCAGAGTTTCCTAAACTCCAGTTTTGACCAGTCTAAGATGAAATGAAAAAAACAAAGACAAATTTTATGTAGCTATAACATTTAATCTATGTTTATGCTTATATCTATCTTTATATTGCTATAAATTTATACCTGTCCTTGCTTAGGAGAGGCTGTCCTTGATACTGAGATGATGCTCTTCTTCCTCTTTTGTTTCCAAATGCCTGTTCATTTATGGGATCACAACTAAATAGATGGTACATTTTATGTTACTTCCTCACTTGGCAAAATAAAAGGCTGGCAACCCTCCATCTTCCTCCTTAAAAATTGTAAAAGCTCAAAGTCTCGACCTTTTGAATTAGTTAATTCTAAGGATATTTTTCAATCTTACATTCCATTATTCTCATTAGAATTCACCAAAACCATAGATCCTTAAGTGGTTCTTTGGTTTAAGGATTAGAGAGGCAGCTCTCTTATAAACTCAATGAAATCTGCACTTCTTCAGGTTTTGTCCACAAATGTCTTTGCTTCACTAATATGAAGCCATAGAATGCTTTTATTTTAAGACTTTATTTTTTAGAGCAGTTTTAAGTTTACGACAAAATTGAGAGGGAGGTACAGAGATTTCCCATACATGCATAGCCACCTCCATTATCAGCATCACTCACCAGAAGGGGACATTTTTTACCAAGGGTGAACCTACATTGACATATCACAATTACCCAAAGTCCACATTTTACCTTAGGGCCCACTTTTGTTGTACATTCTGAGTTTGAACAAATGTGTAATGACATATATCCATCACTATCGTATTATACAGAGTATTTTCATTAAACTAAAAACCCTCTGTGTTCTGCCTATTTATCTCCTCCTCCTCCTCCTCTGTCAACCACTAATCATTTTACTGTCTCCATAGCTTTACCATTTACAGAACATCATATAGTTGGAATCATACAGTATGTAGCCTTTTCAGATTGGCTTCTCTCAATTCGTAATATGCATTTAACTTTCCTCCATATCTTTTCATGGCTTGATAGCGTGTTTCTTTTTAGCACTGAATGATATTCCATTGTCTGCATGTACCACAATTTATTTATCCATTCACCTGCTGAAGGACATCTTAGTTGCTTCCAAGTTTTGGCAATTATGAATAAATCTGCTATAAACATCTGCTAAAACATGTACAGGTTTTCGTGTGGACATAAGTTTTCAACTCTTTTGTGTAAATACCAAGGAGTGCAATTGCTGAATTGTATGCTATGAGTATGTTGAGCTTTGTAAGAAACTGCCAAACTCTCTTCCAAGGTGGCTGTACCATTTTGCAATCCCACTAGCAAAGTGTAAGTGTTCCTGTTGCTCTACCTCCACCAGCATTTGGTGTTGTCAGTGTTTTGGATTTTGACCATTCTAAAAAGTGTGTAGTGATATCTTATTGTTTTAATTTCATTTTCCTGATGACATATGCTGTGGAGCATCTTTTCATATGCTTATTTGCCATCTATACGTCTGCTCTGGTGAAGTATCTGTTAAGATCTTGGCCTGTTTTTTAGTTGGATTGTTTTCTTATTGTTGAGTTTTAAGAGTTCATTGTATATTTTGGATAACAGGCTTTTATCAGATGTGTTTTTGTAAATATTTTCTCCCAGTCTGTGGCTTGTCTTCTAATTCTCTTGATATTGCTTTCACAGAGCAGAAGTTTTTAATTTTAATGAAGTCCAGCTTATCAATTATTTCTTTCATGGATCATTCCTTTGGTGTTGTATCTAAAAAGGCGTCATGATAACCAAAGTCATCTAAGTTTTCTCCTATGTTATCTACTAGGAATTTTATAGTTTTGCGTTTTACATTTAGGTCTATGATCTGTTTGAGTTAATTTTTGTTAAGGGAGTAAGGTCTGTGTTTAGCTGCATTTTTTTTTTTTTTGCACGTACATGTCCAGTTGTTCCAGCACCATTTGCTGAAGAGATTAACTTGCTCCATTGTATTGCCTTTGCTTCTTTGTCAAAGAGCAACTGACCATCTTTATGGGGGTCTATTTCTGGGCTCTCTGTTCTGTTGATCCAGTTGTCTATTCTTTCACCAATACCACAATGTTTTAATTACCGTAGCTTCATAGTAAGTCCTAAAGTTGGGTAACATCAGTCCTTCTACTTTGTTTTTCTCCTTCAATACTGTGTTGGCTATTCTGAGTCTTTTGCCTCTCCATATAAACTTTAGAATCAGTTTGTCAATATCCAAAAAATAAATTGCTGGTATTTTCATTGGGGTTGCATTGTATCTATAGATCAAGAACTGATATCTTGACAATATTGAGTCTTCTTGTCCATGAACAGGGACTATCTCTCCGTTTATTTAGTTCTCCTTTGATTTCATTTATCGGAGTTTTGTAGTTTTCCTCATATAGATTTCACACATTTTTGTTCATGGTAAACTTTTGAGGAAGATAAACTTTCTTTTTGAAAGTTGGGTTCTTTGCATATCCTAGTAAGTATGAGATATGTGTTAGGTTAGAGAGGGAAGCCCATTATCTAGAATTTTGTAAACAGGAAGAAAAGTATACATCATCAGTTATTGAATTTTTAATTTTCTCCACACAATGCATAATATCAGAGAATTTTCTTTCACAGCACTTATGATAAATGGAATTATCCCTTTATTAGTTGTGTGATTATGGGGTTACCTTGCTAGATTTTAACCTCCATGAGGGCAAGGATGATGTTGTTATATTCACCATGGTGTGGCTGGCATATAGTGCATACTCTGCAAATGTGAACAAAAGTGATATGTGCCATAAGAGAGGGGGAGGATCTCAAGTTCTATAGCGAGATCAGAGAAAACCTTTCAAAAAGTGGCAGGTAAAGTAGCTTTAAATGGTGGCCGATATTTTAGCATACAAATATGAAAGATTACATGGTGCTCAGTATAATTGTAGAATTGAGTACACTTTAGTGTATACTAGTCCTTTAAATATCGGAAATCTCCTTATAAGGCAGCTTCTAAATAATCTTTTTTTAAAAACTAGAATCAGTAAGATCAGTTTACTCTAAAGTCTGTCTAGGGAAAGGGAAGTTTTCTCCATATGAAGGGTAACATATAGGAAGGGCTGCGAAGTCTTTAGCCACTGAAGGATGTAAAGAATTAAGCATTATTCCAAAAATGTTGGCTTAAAAGACCAGCAAGCACAATCTCATTTTGATAAAGAGACTGAGCAGGAGAAGAATTTAAATAAGAGATAAGAACCTCTGTTTCCATCTACCTGCAAAGTAATTGATGAAGCAGCAAACTTAGAGACAAATTGTAGGCACGAGACAGCATGCCATGTGGAAAGAGATTTGGTATTAAACAGATTTTGGCTTTACCTTCAGCTTTACCACGAACTAGCTGGTAACTTGGGACATACTAGATAAACTTACTAAATCTCAGTTTCTTCTTTAGTAACATGAAGATAATACTCTGTAGGATTTTTATTGTAAATAAATTAAAATAATATATGTAAAGGGACCAGGACAGAATTTAAAACATAGTAGGTATTCAGGAAACACTTCTCTCCACCCTTTCTTTGTCTATTTTGTCTGCTTTAGGTCTTGAGCTTTGCTTTTTTCCAAGAAGTTACCTATTCCTTGGTACCACATAGGCTCTTTGTGTATTCCAAAAATTGGAAGCAAATATATAAATAGAATAACAATCCAATGAGTCTAATAGTAACATCAAATTAATCTACAGTATCAAGCCTTGAAAATTAGTTTGGAATATTCACTTCTGTAAAATGCTTAAAACAATTTATCCATTTAGTCTGCCTTCTATGTTCTTTTATCAAATTAAAAGAGAATTAGAGGTCAAGTTTATAGCTCATATATAGATTACTGTGTATCAAATTCTCTATTCAAAGTTGATAAGTTCAGCCAGGTCACAGAGTGATGGAAGAGACCTTGCTGTGGGGGGTGACTGGAAGGACTATGGAAGTTAAATGGGACAGGAGCCAAACCATTTATCACTAGGTGCTGAGAAGCAGCATGTGACACTGTTCAGACTGCTGAGTTTATAGTCAGAAGAATTCTGCTTGAGCCCTTGGTCTCATGCTTATTAGCTTGGTCATCCTGAATAGGACCCACCTGAGCTCCCCAAAGAAAAATCTGGTTCTTGGATAGTGCTGACCCAAAGTAAATGCTTGGTCGATGTTTGTTGAATGAATAAATGTCACAGAAACTGACATTAATACTTAGTTTCCATGTATTTGTGCTGTGGTCCTCTATCGCTTCCCTTAAGCCCACAGACTATGTAAAATCAAACTTAGTTAAGTTAGTCCCCCCTATTTAGCCAGAAATATGTGTGTGCCTGTTATGCAATGAAAGTAGCTGGCCTAGAAGACTTGTCATCTTTAATGTTCCTTCATCATACAATCCCTCCATGGATTCATATATCACCTGTCAGGTAATCTTCTAGAGAAGCTTGACTATAGCAGTTTGTTCTGTGGTTTGGATGATGAATGAGATGGGTTAGATCATTTAATTCACTATATGGCACCTAAATGTTAAAGCTGAAGAAAAAGAATGTCTGACAAATTGTTTGTTGTCATTAGGTTTATTTCTCATATACCTTAGTTGGTTTCCCCCACCTCACTTATTGTCCAACACACAAAGCTAACTATTATAAAGAAGACAGTACTTAATGGATGCTAGACAAATGATAGTTGAAGCTGTCTGTTGCGTTACCCAATAAGTGAGAGCCAAATTATAATGTCATTAGATGGGATGCCTCAAGTTATTATAAAGTTGTGCTTCCCACAATTCCTTCCTTTATCCTCAGCATGGGTCTTCCTGGCATCTGTTTTCACTCATCAGCTTCATCGTTTTCGTAACAGCTGAGATCAAGCTTTGAATCTTCTGTTACACCAATGGTTAAATGCCCCCCAACCAATACCTAAAAACATATATTTGGGGTCATACAATCATAAACTTTAAAAAACACTGTAGTTCACAGGGAGGTTGGATGTATATAACTATGGGTCCCCACTTACACTATCTCTGGTGCTGTTTTCTCCAGGCACAAATTCTCTTCTTAGACTGTGCATTCTTATGTTCATTTAACAGCCAGTTTTTGGAATATTGACACTCAGTTAATAACTGAAGAATGAGTGAATGAATGAATGAATGAAAGTACATTCAAAAGTACAGATAGAAGCATACTAAATGCATGTCAGTGTAAAATATTTTGCTAATAAGTTGACTACAGAGAAAATGAATTCCACTTCTAGCACAGGGAAGTTAGGATTCCTTGGCATTTTTGTTTGCAGCAAACCAATTATCTTGATTATTTTTAAAAAATAGCTTCATGAGTTCACTTACTTTCTCAGACTTAAACAGTACCTGGCAAACAGAGCTGTGGATTTATTTGTGTATTTGAACTACAAAAGAGTAAGCTTCATTCTTTTTTGGTATTAAGTAGAGCACCCACCTGACTTAATCATTTGACTTAATGACAATACATAATATTTAATGTAATAATGACTGTTACACTGTCTCCTTAAATAGAGTTCAGAAAATGTACTAAGTAGCACATTTGAAATGTTATCTTGCCATTTCACTGATGTAAAATTAGATGTATCTGGGTTCATATCCTGGCTTTACCAATTACAGACTGTGAGATAAACTACTTCAACTGTGTGCCTCAGTTTCTCCATCTTTTAAATGAGAATAAAAATAATTTCATCGGAGAATTGTTATGAAATTTAGAACAGTCTGGCACTTAGTAAGGGTTCAACAGTGTTAGCTAATACTGTAGGGTTGACATTAGTCTTAGTCTTGTTATTTTCATAAGTGATAAAGCAGAAAGGATTAAAGGCTGCCAGTCTCCTTTGCACATCTGTCTTTAGGCCCAGCCTGGCCTCTAAACTAATACTGTTCAGAAGATATATAGTGAGAGCTGCATGTATAATTTAAAATTTTCAGTAGTAGAATTAAAAAAGCTAAAAAGAAACAGGTGCAATTAATTTTAATACTTCTTTTAATCACATATATCTAAAATATTATTATTAACATGTAATCAATATAAAAAAATAATGAGATGTCTTATGTTCTTTTTTTCCTACTGAAGCTTCAAAATCTGGTGTATATTATACACTTGTACCACATCTCAATATGAGAGCTAACTTTTGATTAGAAAGACTTGATTTAGATTACATAAACTGACAATTGAAAAAGCAAACTCACATATCCATTGTTCCAAACATATTTAAAAGTTTTCCATTAAATTTAGTTTTTAAATTTAAATTTAATTTAAAACTCAGTTCCTCTGTCTCACTAACCACATTTCAAGTTCTCAGTGGCCTCATATGGCTAATGCCTCCCAAGTTAGCAAAGTTCTCAGCAATCTCAAGATGGACATACCCAAGATCCTGCCACCCTACCCATTATGAAGCTGAGCTGCACTTCCAACTCCAGTGTTGGGAGCAGGATGGGACCAAAAGAAGAGGCTGAGTCCATGTGACATCCCAAACCTGCTCTAAAAGAGAAGATACAATAGTGAGGTTGGTAGTTAGGGGGTAAGTGACCCAAAGGGTATCCATAGAAACAGAAACTTTGGCCACTCATGACCATGCAGACTGCTTGGTTCTCTCTGTGTCCTTGTCTGCACTACCCACGCTTTCTGGTTTTTAATGGGCCTATTGACCTGTGACTAGAACTCTCAGGCAGGTATCACAAAACATATCAACACAGTTCTTTAGTAGTGGCCAATAAATATACATATTCAGCTTTGAGGTTGAGTTCCTCAGAACCGAGGTTCTCTGAATCAGTGGGTTTACTTGTTGGTTTATTTTTATTATATATGTTTCACTAAAAAAAATCTTATCTGACTTTACAACATAAAGCTTTTTTTTTTTTTTAAAATATAGATTTACCACCAAGTTCACTTATTCCTTCAGGGACTGTTTAGTAAGTACCTACTTTGTTGCAGGCTCTCTGTTAAGTACTGAGAACATAACAGTGAACTGTAATAGACAAGCCTATGTCTTCATATAGCAGTATCTGGTGAGGTTACAGATTAGTAAATAGACAACTGCATCTCAAGGTGACACATCTTGGCAATAAGGGCAATAGAGGGGTTACAGGAGGAAAGGGGGCTAAGCCTGAAGCAAGGCATTGGGGTGGGGGTATCAGAAAAGACTTTGGGGAGGAAATGATATCTAAATGGAGACAGGAAGAATGATGAAGAATTATTCAGGGAAGAATTGTCAGGATAAAAGGAATAGAATGTGGAAAGGCCTCGGGAAAAGGGAAAGAGAGGAATGTGCAAGGAAAATTCAGTGTGACTGAAATATCAGGATCAGGGCTGAGTCAGAGAGATTAGGCTGGGGAGGTTAGCAGTAGTCAGATTATCCAGAGGCCTGCAAGCACAATGGAGAGCTGGGGAATAACATAATCAAATTTGCATTTAAGAACCATCAGTCTGGCTGTGATGTGAAGATGGAGGTGAACAGGACAAGAGGCAAAGGGGCTTGGTTAGAGACCATCACACAGTAATGTAGGGCAAGAGATAAGGCTGGTCTGGATCAGTGCTTTAGCAGTGGGGATGGAGAGAAGTGGATGGACTGGAGAGAGATTTGGGAGGTAGAATTCACAGGATTCAGTAATAGATGAAGGGAGGTACAACAGAGTCAAGAACTGTGCCCAAGTTTCTGACTTGGTAGTATTTCCATTCATTGGGCCAGGGGGGAAAGAAGACTGAATGGTTTGGGGACAGTTCAGGTTTCGGCATGTTAAATTGAGATATCTTTAAGGTAAACTAGTACTAGTTTTCACTTGGCGGGTATAGCTGCAGGTTTAAAGCTCAGGTAAGAAATCAGACTGAAATGGGATTCTTGGAATTAGCATGTAGGGAGTAACTGAAACTGGTAACATGTGAGGACACCTAAGGAAACTGTATAGAAGAGGAAGAGATCAAAGGCCAGGATAAATCCCTATGGAATGCCAACCTTAATGGGACTGACAGAGGAAGCCAAGTGTGAAGAGGAGATGGGTAGCCAAATAGGTAGGTGGATATCAAGAACATAGCATGTCGAGAAAGTAAAAGGACAAAAGTATTTCAAGAACAAAAGAGTGCTTAATGGTGGCAGCAGTAACAAGATTGTTGGTGACCTTGGTGAAGTCAATTTCAGTGGTGTGGTGGGGACAGAAACCAGAATGCAGTGGGCTGATGAGAAAGTAGGATATGAGGAGAGTTGCATTCTTTGGCTTCTTGCCTAAATTTCTCATCTTAATTTTTGACAAAAATGCAGTGTAGGAAAGGAGAATATTGTTTCCTATGCACATGGCCAGAGCAACTCATAGTATCACATTTCTGACCTCAGTACTCCAATCTAGAGCAGTATTAGCAATCGCTCTGAGGTAGAGGTGCCAAGCCTTTGCTTAGTCATTCTCTTATAAACAAAGTGGAAGTGGAGAGATGCGAAGACTGATAATCTAGGTTCTTAGAAACCCCAGACTAGGAATGGAGAGTAGAAATGCTCAGTAGGGAAATTCCAAGTACTCACCCCCTCTCCTCACATTCCCTCCTTCCTGCTTTTGTGTTCTCCTTTTATTTTTCTTTATAAAATTCCCCGTTAAAATGCAAGGTCTTTGAAAGTTCTTAGCACCTCAATTAAAAGTTAAGTTTTATCAGCGTGATTGGGAGGTGGAATAGAGACTGAGGAGAAAAGGACAAGGGCAGAAGCAAATAGCTACAAAACCTGACTTTTGTTTACCTCACAATTTTTACTTAGTGCCGGCTGCCTTCCAGCCTCACTGCAATACCTGTCATACTCACTGAAAGTCACATGAGAGCCATTTCGGTCACATACTAAGTTACCCCCAGTTGCCATCCTGTGGACAGCATAAGTTTTGAAAGTACCAATCTGATGAATAGACACATTACAGGGATCATTCCTAAAAGACAATGTTTAATAATGGCAGATCTAGAAAAAACCTTGAGGTGCACTGACCATCTTGTTAAAACCACAATTCACCCAGAAGTGGATGGATGGATAGATGGATGGATGGATGGATGGATGATGGATGGATGGATGGATGGTGAGAAGAAGAAAGGAAGGAAAGAAAGAAGGGCCTCAGAAGAGGTCCTGTGGTTATTGTTATTATTGTTAACCTTGTTTTGACATTAGAACATATTACATGCCATTCACTACATTTATGGTGGGAAAAGCACAGCTTTGGGAGTAAGATGACTATTACCTTCTGACTTGTAATCTTAAGGAATTCACTTTCCCAAGTGGTATTATACTACACACATTATGGGGATGTTATAAGCATAAAAAATCTTTTACATAAGAGATCATGTATGTAAATTATGATGCCCTCTACATACATTAGTTATTATTCTGCATCTGCGTACAATTTATCTTGCTAGAGGGAGGATTGACTGGATATAACCTATTGTGAACAAGTGTGAGAACTTTTAATACACTAATAGCCTTAGGCCTCAAATCCTGGAGAGCTTATTAGTGCTCATTAGTGCCCATGTAGTAAGTCCTCACTGACTCTTTTGAGCGTTTTGTATGCTGTAATACTCTTTTCATACTGTTTGCAGTTATTTTCCCCATACACTTCCCTCCAAAGTGCCCACTTTTCTCTCTTGTAAGCTCTTTCCTCCATGCTTAGCTCTTCCACTTGATAAAGTAAATAATTTTACCCACTCCCACCCACTGGCATACTTTTAATCGCTGCTAATACTTAGGCATAGTTTTATGCTTCTACTTCCTCTATAACAAACCTACTCCAAGTGCTAATTAGGACCAACCTGAACATACGTCAGCAGCCCTTTAACTGTTCTTTTTGAAACAGTTCCAGTCAGTCCTTTTAAATGAACTTTAGAAAAGAACTCAAATTAATTTGCTTCTCAATGTCCTATGGTTCAAACATTGGATTTCCTTTTTCCCATAGTGACTTCTGGTTAGCAATCAAAGAGCTGCTTTTCTGCATTATGATTTTAACTCAACTTCCTGGGAGTGGAAAGATTCAATCATTTCTTTAAAATCCATAATTACTTTTTGTCTTTACCTTTTCAATTTCCCCAAAATGCTTTTCCTTCTCCTTGGCTCTACCTCCTGTTCCATTTACGTTATCCTTTGAGAGTGATATTCCTTATGAAGAGTCTTACTAGAAAGTCGAAGATAGGAACATATCTGTGGGGCTTAAATTGTTCACACGGTCGGGACTGACTACAAAATACGTGGGTCCCAGTACAAAAGGAAAATGCAGAGATCTTTGTTTATAAAATACTATTAAGAATTTCAAGACAAGAACAACATAACATTAAACCAGATGTGGAGCCTTCCTGAACCAGTGTCCTATGTAACTGGTCACACACCCATGAGGTCCTCTATATAACCATTGTGTGGTGACAGAAATTGATGGTCTTCTTCACTTTACATCTTAATCATGAACTTCACATTTTAAAATAAATACATGAATCTCCAATTGAGGTGTCCGGGGCAGCACTTCTGCACACATCCTCCAGCTGAGGCATTTGCATAGCCATTTCCCACTAGGAACCCTGGTCTGAAGGAGCAGCTGTGAGGCCTCTTCACATGGCTCCCTACAAGCAAGTGAAACTAGACTAAGTGCAAAGGAAGAAAAGGACATCAGAGAGTCCAGTAGTCTACATGACCTGGTGGGAACCCTTGCCCAGGAGCTCCCTTGACTTGCATATGTCTGAATGGTGGAGTAGAAGGACGTGTGCTCACTCCCTCTTGCGAGAGCACCAGAATCACAACTAACTGCTGAACAATCATCGACAGGAAGACACTGGTACTCACCAAAAAAGATACCCAACATCCAAAGACAAAGGAGAAGCCACAGTGCGATAGTAGGAGGGGTGCACTCACAATAAAATCAAATCCCATAACCGCTGGATGGGTGACTCACAAACTGGAGAACACAGTATACCACAGAAGTCCACTCACTGGATTGAAGGTTCTGAGCCCCACGTCAGGCTTCCCAACCTGGGGATCTGACAACGGGAGGAGGAATTCCCAGAGAATCAGACTTTGAAGGCTACTGGGATTTGATTGCAGAACTTTGACAGGACTGGGGGGAAAAGAGACTCCACTCTTGGAGGGTACACGCAAAGTAGTGTGAGCATTGGGACCCAGGGGAAGGAACAGTGACCCCAGGGGAGACTGAACCAGACCTATCTGCATGTTTTGGAGGGTCTCCTGCAGAGGCAGGTGGTGGCTGTGGCTCACTGCGGGGGCAAGGACGCTGGCAGCAGAAGTTCTGGGAAGTACTCCTTGGTGTGAGCTCTCCCAAAGTCCACCATTAGCCCCACCAAGGAGCCTGTGGGCTCCTATGCTGGGTTGCCTCAGGCCAAACAACCAACAGGGAGGAAACTCAGCTCACCCATCAGCAGACAAGCAGAATAAAGTTTTACTGAGCTCTGCCCACCAGAGCAACACCCAGCTGTACCCACCACCAGTCCCTCCCATCAGGAACCTTGCACAAGCCTCTTAGATAGCCTCATCCATCAGAGGGCAGACAGCAGAAGCAAGAACTACAATCCTGCAGCCTGTGGAACAAAGACCACATTCACAGAAAGATAGACAAAATGAAAAGACAGAGAACTATGTACCAGATGAAGGAACAAGATAAAAACCCAGAAAAACAACTAAATGCAGTGGAGATAGGCAACCTTCCAGAAAAAGAATTCAGAGTAATGATACTGAAGATGATCCAGGACCTCGGAAAAACAATAGATACAAAGATCGAGAATATGCAAGAAATGATTAACAAAGACCTAGAAGAATTAAAGAACAAACAAACAGAGATGAACAATAAAATAACAGAAATGAAAAATACACTAGAAGGAATCAATAGCAGAATAACTGAGGCAGAAGAACAGATAAGTGACCTGGAAGACAGAATGGTGGAATTCACTGCTGTGGAACAGAATAAAGAAAAAAGAATGAAAAGAAATGAAAATAGCCTAAGAGACCTCTGGGACCACATTAAACATATCAACATTTGCATTATAGGGGTCCCAAAAGGAGAAGAGAGAGAGAAAGGACCCAAGAAAATATTTGAAGAGATTATAGTCGAAAATTTCCCAAACGTGGGAAAGGAAATAGCCACCCAAGTCCAGTAAGTGCAGAGACTCCCAGGCAGGCTAAACCCAAGGAGAAACACACTAAGACACATAGTAATCAAATTGACAAAAATTAAAGACAAAGAAAAATTATTAAAAGCAACAAGGGAAAAATGACAAATAACATACAAGGGAACTCCCATAAGGTAAACAGCTGATGTCTCAGCAGAAACTCTACAAGCCAGAAGGGAATTGCACAATATATTTAAAGTGATGAAAGGGAAGAACCTACAACCAAGATTATTCTACCCGGCTCATTCAGATTCAACGGAGAAATCAAAAGCTTTACAGACAAGCAAAAGCTAAGAGAATTCAACACCACCAAACCAGCTCTACAACAAATGCTAAAGGAACCTCTCTAAGTGGGAAACACAAGAGAAGAAAAGGACCTACAAAAACAAATGCAAAACAATTAACAAAATGGTAAAAGGAACATACATATTGATAATTACCTTAAGTGTGAATGGATTAAATGCTCCAACCAAAAGACACAGGCTCGCTGAATGGATACAAAAACAAGACCCATATACATGCTGCTTACAGGAGACCCATTTCAGACCTAGGGACACGTACAAACTGAAAGTGAGAGGATGGAAAAAGATATTCCATGCAAATATAAATCAGAAGAAAGCTGGAGTAGCAATACTCATATCAGATAAAATAGACTTTAAAATAAAGAATGTTACAAGAGACAAGGAAGGGCACTACATAATGATCAAGGGATCAATCCAAGAAGAAGATATAACAATTATATATGTACCCAACGTAGGAGCACCTCAGTACATAAGGCAACTGCTAAGATCTATAAAAGAGGAAATTGACAGTAACACAATAATAGTGAGGGATTTTAACACCTCACACCAAAGGGCAGATCATCCACACAGAAAAATTAATAAGGAAACACAAGCTTTAAATGATACAATAAACCAGGTAGATTTAATTGATATTTATAGGGCATTCCATCCAAAAACAGCAGATTACACTTTCTTCTCAAGTGCACATGGAACATTCTCCAGGATAGATCACATCTTGGGTCGCAAATCAAGAAATTGAAATCATATCAAGCATCTTCTCAAACCACAGCACTATGAGATTAGAAATAAACTACAGGGGAAAAAACGTAAAAAACACAAACACATGGAGGCTAAACAAGACGTTCCTAAATAACCGAAAGATCACTGAAGAAATCAAAAAATTCCTAGAGACAAATGACAATGAAAACACGACAATCCAATACCTATGGATGCAGCAAAAGCAGTTCTAAGAGGGAAGTTTATAGCAATACACGCCTACCTCAAGAAACAAGAAAAAATCTCAAATAAGCCATCTAACCTTACACCTAAAGGAACTACAGAAAGAGGAACAAACAAAACCCCAAAGTTAGTAGAAGGAAAGAAGTCATAAAGATCAGAGCAGAAATTAATGAAACAGAAACAAAGAAAACAATAGCAAAGATCAATAAAACTAAAAGCTGGTTCTTTGAGAAGATAAACAAAATTGATAAACCCTTAGGCAGACTCATCAAGAAAAAGAGGGAGAAGACTCAAATCAATAAAATTAGAAATGAAAAAGGAGAAGTTTCAATGGACACCACAGAAATACAAAGCATCCTAAGACTACTACAGGCAACTCTATGCCAATACAATGGACAACCTGGAAGAAATGGACAAATTCTTAGAAAAGTATAACCTTCTAAGACTGAACCAGAAAGAAATAAAAAGCATGAACAGACCAATCACAAGTACTGAAATTGAAACTGTGATTAAAAATCTTCCAACAAACAAAAGTCCAGGACTGGCTGGCTTCACAGGTGAATTCTATCAAACATTTAGAGAAGAGCTAACACCCATCCTTCTCAAACTCTTCCAAAAATTGCAGCGGAAAGAACACTCCCAAACTCATTCTACGAGGCCACCATCACCCTGATACCAAAACCAGACAAAGATATTACAAGAAAAGAAAATTAAAGACCAATATCACTGATGAATATAGATGCAAAAATTCTTAACAAAATACTAGCAAGCAGAATCCAACAACACATTAAAAGGATCATACACCATGATCAAATTGGATTTATGCCAGGGATGCAAGGATTCTTCAGTATATGCAAATCAATGTGATACACCATATTAACAGATTGAAGGAGAAAAACCATATGATCATCTCAATAGATGCAGAAAAACCTTTTGACATAATTCAACACCCATTTATGATAAAAACTCTCCAGAAAGTGGGCATAGAGGGAATCTACCTCAATATAATGAAGGCCATATATGCCAAACCCACAGCAAACATCATTCTCAATGGTGAAAAACTGAAAGCATTTCCTCTAAGATCAGGAAAAAGACAAGGATGTTCACTGTCAGCACTGTTATTTACATAGATTTGAAAATCCTAGCCACGGCAATCAGAGAAGAAAAAGAAATAAATGAATACAAATTGGAAAAGAAGTAAAACTGTCACTGTTTGCAGATGACATGATACTATACATAGAGAAGCCTGAAGATGCCACCAGAAAACTACTAGAGCTAATCAGTGAATTTGGTAAAGTTGCAGGATACAAAACTAATGAACAGAAATCTCTTGCATTCTTATACACTAACAATGAAATATCAGAAAGAGAAATTAAGGAAACAATCGCATTCACCATCGCAACAAAAAGAATAAAATACCTAGGAATAAACCTACCTAAAGAGGTAAAAATCTGTACTCAGAAAACTATAAGACACTGTTGAAAGAAATCAAAGATGACACAAACAGATGGAGAGATATATCATGTTCTTGGATTGGAAGAATCAATATTGTGAAAATGACTATACTACCCACAGCAATCAGTGGATTCAACACAAGCCCTATCAAATTACCAGTGACATTTTTTACAGAACTAGAACAAAAACTCTTAAAATTTGTATAGAGACACAAACGACCCCAAATAGCCAAAGCAGTCTTGAGCGAAAAAAGTGGAGCTGGACGAATCAGACTCCCTGACTTCAGACTATACTACAAAGCTACAGTAATCAAGACAGTATGGTACTGGCACAAAAACAGAAAGATAGATCAATGGAACATAGAAAGCCCAGAGATAAACCCATGTGCCTATGGTCAACTAATCTATGACAAAGGAGGCAAGGATATACAATGGAGAAAAGACAGTCTCTTCAATAAGTAGTGCTGGGAAAACTGGACAGCTAAATGTAAAAGAATGAAATTAGAACACTTCCTAACACCATACGCAAAAGTAAACTCAAAATGGATTAGAGACCTAAATGTAAGAGCAGACACTATAAAACTCTTAGAGGAAAACATAGGAAGAACACTCTTGGACATAAATCACAGCAAGATCTTTTTTGATCCACCTCCTAGAGTAATAGAAATAGAAACAAAAATAAACAAATGTGACCTAATTAAACTTAAAAGCTTTTGCAAAGCAAAAGAAACTACAAACAAGATGAAAAGACAACCCTTAGAATAGGAGAAAATATTTGCAAACGACTCAATGGACAAAGGATTAATCTCCAAAATATATAAACAGCTCATGCAGCTCAATATTAAAAAAACAACCCAGTGAAAAATTGGGCAGAAGGCCTTAATATACATTTCTCCAAAGAAGACATACAGGTGGCCAAGAAGCACATGAAAAACTGCTCACCATCACTAATTATTAGAGAAATGCAAATCAAAACTACAATGAGGTATCACCTCACACCGGTTAGAATGGACATCAGCAGAAAATGTATAAACAACAAATGCTGGAGAGGGCGTGGAGAAAAGGGAACCCTCTTGCATTGTTGGTGGGAATGTAGATTGATACAGCCACTATGGAGAACAGTTTAGAGGTTCCTTAAAAAACTAAAATTAGAATTACAATATGACCCAGCAATCCCACTACTGGGCATATACCCAGAGAAAACCATAATTCAGAAGACACATGCACCCAATGTTCATTGCAGCACTGTTTACAATAGCCAGGTCATGGAAGCAACATAAATACCCATCGACAGACATATGGATAAAGAAGTGGTACATATATACAATGGAATATTACTCACCCATAAAAAGGAACAAAACTGAGTCATTTGTAGAGATGTGGATGGATCTAGAGACTGTCATACAGAGTGAAGTAAGTCAGAAAGAGAAAAACAAATATTGTATATTAACGCATATATATGGAATCTAGAAGAATGGTACAGGTGAACCTATTTGCAAGGAAGAAATAGAGACACAGATGTAGAGAACAAACGTATGGACACCAAGGGGAGAAAGTGGCGGGGGGTGGGGCAGTGGTGTGATGAATTGGGAGATTGGGATTGACATATATACACTGATATGTATAAAATAGATAACTAATAAGAACATGCTGTATAAAAAATAAACAAATAAAATTCAAAAAAATAAAATAAATACATGCTTTTGATCATCTCTGCAATAAGTTCCTATTAGATATGAAACTCTTAATCTATTTGGCAACTTTTAGTAACTCAGTTATTTTACTTTTATGTGAATTTTCTGACACCCTTTATTTTAGTCAATGCCTACCTTAGCTTTGGGTTGTAAGACTAATTTGGACATTTCAGGGAAATTGAAATCTCAAATAGTCATACTTTAATGATGGCATTAAACCAGAAATTGCATTTATTGCAGTTTCATTTGTTAACACAAGTACATTTGTAGTGTTGAGAGCTTTTAAAGTCCAAAAACACTAGAGAGGCATAAACATGAAAGAGTATGCAGTCTGGTAAAACCCTGGAAGTATCTCATGCATGTTTGGGGGCAATCTATGGTATCTCAATTGATTGTAAAATATATTTAATGCTAAATTTGATGGCATCGTTACAGTGCCTTGTGTTCTTACATGCATATTTTCAGACCTTCTCCTCCTCCACCTGGGCTAGCCACCACTTATCGCTGCAGGAAGCTGAGTTTCTACGCTTATCTACTAGGCTAGGGGAGAGCGAGTGGTGTTGATTTTGCTGTATGTGGCCTATTATCTTGACCTTTATGATGGATCCAGCCGTGGCGGGATCAGGAAGCCAAGTCTCCCTCCTGTTTACATCTCCTTCGAGGGAGCGTAGCACATTGCAGTCATGTCAGTTTGTGGTCTTATTTTTCACTCCCCAGCAATGCACATCTTGAGACACTGTGATTAGCATCCCTAATTCCTAAAAATTGACTTGCCTTGTTATAACTAGGGAGCTATCGCCTAAAAATACTTCACCTACTGTTCAGAAGGTGTTCACCTACTGTTCAGCGTATTATTTTAGTGCCCTGGGGATAGGAAAAGTTTTCAACATACCAGTGCATGGATTAGTTTTATTTTAAAGTATTTGAAGTGTTTTCGATACCTTAGCTAAGAATGATCCAAGTTCAGTGGCCTACCAAGAGTCTTTAAAAATGTGCTCTGAGTCCTTACCTGACAACCATGTATAAAAATGCCTGCATTCTGTTAGCATATTTGGACATCAAGACCTACCTCCTCTATATGTCAGAGGAATTAAGGTACCTTCTGCATCAACCAAACACAAAGGGTGATTTCGTTGGGATAAATAGCTTTCTCTTTGAATAGGACTTCTGACTGAATCATCTAATCATGTCTATTGAATAGCATGTGCACTTTTCCTTTTTTCATATCCCTGTCCACTGAACAAATAAAGGCATTTCTCTTTTTATTAATTGGGGTATTCATAATTGCCTGTATAATTTTTGAGAGATACAAATTTTGTGATTCACTTAGAGTCAGGTTAAAGTTACATCTCTGTGAGACTAAAAGAGCATCATCAAATGATGCTTCAAATGATCTCTATTCACCAGCTTCATTAACCATTGACTGACTTAGCCAGTCAGATCAGTTTATATGTTCAGACACAGTCTGAGTCAAACAGCTACTGTGAATAGGTTTGATTTTTTTTTTCAAACCATTGTATTAACTGACTAAACTAACTGGACTTTTCAGTGGTAATCTGGAGACGGTATATTTTCTGTTTCATGTATAATCCTGTGCAAAGACACCGTACATCCAGAGCATATGAAAAATGCATGTACTTTTATTTTTTCATGGTTCTTCACCTGGATAGGAAAGGGTGACATACTGTCCTGTCCCCTCAGTAGCCACAGCATTAATGAGATCTGGTATCAGAGAGTTTCCATCCTCATTCATGATTGTGACTCCCCTTTCCAAGTCTCATTTTTCAGAGGGAGAAACTGAGACAACTATACTAATAAGTCAAAAAACTTAGTCAAATAGCTGTTTTGCTTCTGTGGGTTCCTAAGGTATTCTCTGACCTTGTTAATGACTGCTCACAGAGCAGATGCACGGGTATTCAACCTAATCCCACAGAGTTATTTTGCCAGTTATTGCTTGAATACCAGGCTACTGTCCCCCTGTTGGTACCTACAACTCTTCGTCATTTCGTGTAGAGTTCATCATCTATGTAAAGCTCTTAAATGATACAGTTAAAGAAGTCAGGTGTCTAGGGTTTAGCATTTCCAAGTCATAGGTTATTACTCTTTCTCTATAGACATGTGACTGGTGCATGTTGGTTAGAGAATAGTGATAAACTAGATAAAACCATGTACTTAAAGTGGCAGTTATTGTGATTACATTACTTGGGGTTTGATTGAAGAAGAAACCTCTTAGTAACACCCTGAACTGCTGACAAAAATACAGCAATGAAGTCAAAACACTGGCAGCTCACTGCATAAAAGTAAGTAATAATATACAGCAAGGTTTCTCAGCCTCAGAACTATTGACTTTTTGGAATGGGTCATACTTTGTTGTGATGGGCGGATCTGTGCATTATGGAATGTTCAGCAGCATCCCTGTTCTCTACCCAATAGATGTCAGTAGTTCACCCTCTCCCAATTGTAACAATTAAAAATGTCTCCAGACATTGCCAATTGTCTTGTGGGGGCAAAATTATCTTCACTTGAGAACCATTGGTATAGAGCTTTCCAATATGAAAAGCACTTTGATCTTCTCAATAATTCTGTTAGAGATTTTCTTAATCCTTATTTTACAAAAGAGGAAACTGAGGCTCAGAAAAGTAAAGTTACTTGCCTAAAGTCTCACAAGTAGTATGTGATGGAGATGGAATTCAAGCTCAGACAGGTCTTCTGAAGCCATATTGGGTGTTCTCTTTATTACACAAGTAAAAAAAAGATATTGTATCATTCTGAATTGGACTACATCTACTTTCTTCCTCTGTTTCTTCTTCTGCTGGGCTTCCTGGGCTTTACATTAATAGAATTGAACCAGAATTATTCTCAATGTCCCAAGGGGCACTTAATGTTCAGTCTTTTAGTAGGACATCAGTTTCTCACTTGGTCTTTAGTCCCAGTAGCCCCAGCATTTGATATGTTGACCAGAGTAAATCAGGTTACTGTTGAGAGCTGTACAACTTTTTTTAGAAATCATCTTAGATTTTAGTAAGATGAAGGAACAGTTTTACTTCAGTAAAGTTGTAGATCTAGATTTCTCTTCAACTTAAACTTTCTTAATGCTTCAAGTCCACATTAACGATTCACTCTCAAAGGTTGGTTGATTTAAAAATGGATTTTTTTATGTCAAAATTTCTGGCCAGTCAAGAAGAGAAAAAATTTAAAAATACCCTCAGGTGCAAATAAAGAAATTCCTTTAAGAACCAACTTCATACTGGTCTGTGTTGGCACACTGAGACATATTCCATGACGACTGAGTACCAAGGCTAGTATTCAAATATTTATGCTTCACCAAAATGAAACCTTTCTTACAATACCAGAAATAAAATGCAGCATCTCTTTCTCATCAGACAAAATAATTTAGTCAAGTAAATAAATGGTCAGTAGCCTCTAAGATTTGTTTAAGTTCAAAGGTTCATTCATGATAGAACCTGTATTTAGGCCTACAGTACAGCAAGACAACGCTGTAGTAACAGAATTGTGATCTACTCATCGAACATTTCAATAAAGAGACTGAAGAGACTATTCTGATTTCCTCTGTTAAAAAGGAAGATGGGGCTTCCCTGGTGGCGCAGTGGTTGAGAGTCCGCCTGCCGATGTAGGGGACACGGGTTCGTGCCCCGGTCCGGGAAGATCCCACATGCCGCGGAGCAGCTGGGCCTGTGAGCCATGGCCGCTGAGCCTGCGCGTCCGGGGACTGTGCTCGGCAACGGGAGAGGCCACAACAGTGAGAGGCCCACATACCGCAAAAAAATAAATAAATAAAAAATAAATTAAAAGGAAGATGGACGGTATGAACCTGCCAGTCACACAAAGAAAGCATAGAGCTTCTGCTTTCAGATGCTAGTGGCATTTATAAGGCATATAAGGCATACAGAATAACAGCAGTTTGGTGGTTTCTCAAAATGTTAAACATAGAATTGCTATATGACCCAGCAGTTCCCCTCCTGGATATATATCCAAAAGAACTGAAAACAGCGATTCAAACAAATACTTGTATGCAAAAGTTCATAACAGCATTATTCACAATAGACAAAAGGTGGGAAAAATCCAAGTATCCATCAACAGATGAATGGATAAACAAAACGTGGCATATACAAATAATGGAATATTATTTAGCCGTAAAAAAGGAATGATGGGCCCCCCAAGAGCCGAGGGCTGTTGGCAGCCGAGGTCTGTCAGCGCCTGTCTCCTTACTGGCTTGTTTACTACCATGCCGCTGTACAAGGGCCTGGGGAGTGGCAGAGAGAAAACGGCGGTCATGATAGACCTGGGAGAGGCTTTTACCAAGTGTGGATTTGCTGGAGAAACTGGTCCAAGGTGCATAATTCCTAGTGTGATAAAAAAAAAAAATAGCTGGTATGCCTAAGCCTATCAAAGTTGTACAATATAATATCAATACAGAAGAATTATATTCCTACCTAAAGGAATTCATCCACATACTGTATTTCAGGCATCTATTGAAAGTATTTTGAGGTTCCATCTGTCTTGCTTGCTCCAAGTCATCTAATGGCTCTTCTTAAACTTGGGATAAACTCTGCCATGGTCCTGGATTGTGGATATAGGGAAAGCTTGGTGTTACCTACATATGAAGGAATCCCAGTACTAAATTGTTGGGGAGCACTCCCCCAGGAGGAAAAGCTCTTCACAAGGAGTTGGAAACCCAACTATTGGAACAATGTACTGTTGACACAGGGGCTGCTAAAGAACAGAGCCTTCCCTCTGCGATGGGTTCAATTCAAGAAGGTATCTTGGAGGACATTGAAGTGCACACTTGCTTTGTTAGTGATCTGAAGCGTGGACTAAAAATCCAAGCAGCAAAATTTAATATTGATGGGAATACTGAGCGTCCCTCACCACCCCCAAATGTTGACTACCCATTAGATGGAGAGAAGATTTTACATGTCCTTGGATCAATCAGAGATTCGGTTGTGGAAATCCTTTTTGAGCAAGATAATGAAGAGAAATCAGTTGCCACTTTAATATTGGATTCCCTTATGCAGTGCCCAATAGACACTAGGAAGCAACTAGCAGAGAATTTGGTAGTCATAGGTGGCACGTCTATGTTGCCAGGATTCCTCCACAGACTACTTGCAGAAATAAGGTATTTGGTAGAAAAACCAAAATATAAAAAACACTTAGCACCAAGACATTCTGAATGCATACTCCACCTGCAAAGACTAATTGTGTAGCCTGGTTGGGAGGAGCTATTTTTGGAGCACTGCAAGACATACTTGGGAGCCGTTCACTCTCAAAGGAGTATTATAACCAGACAGGCCATATACCTGATCAGTGTTCTCTTAATAACCCACCTTTGGAAATGATGTTTGATGTCGGGAAGGCTCAACCACCTCTGATGAAGAGAGCATTTTCCACTGAGAAATGACAGTTTGATTAAAGTTCAACTTTGCTTCATTTCAAACATCTCATCAATTACAAGCAAACGGTACAAAGTATATACGATGGTGTTAGAGACAACTTTAGTAGAAGTGAAAGCGTTTCTGTAATTATACTTCACATTAGTATTTAACCATTTTGCCTTTGGTGTAGTGGTAGAATGGTAGCTGATGCTTATTGAAATTAGTTGTATTTATATCAATAAAATATAGAAAAGCAGTTAATTTTAGAAGTTTGTAACATAGTTCATTTTTCAAAAAGAATAAAAACATTGTCCCTCCACAATTCACATAATCTGTCCTGGGCACAGGAGACTTCATTAATTTCATTGTGTTCAACAATTATTGTATTTAAAGAATAATGTAACCATTTCCAGTTATTTCAAATATTAACATGGGTCTGTGTCTTAAAATCCTTTTGTTTTGATGTTTGTGTCCATGTTATAATAATGCTACTTTTGGGCTGAGAATGTTGGGTAGCATAGTTAAGCATTTGGTAAGGAAAATGGGGAAATGTTCACTTTTTAACTTTAAAAGACCTATAATAACAACCAAAAATTAAGAAAATGGGAATAGGAACATACATATCGATAATTACCTTAAATGTAAATGGATTAAATGCTCCCACCAAAAGACACAGACTGGCTGAATGGATACAAAAACAAGACCCATATATATGCTGTCTACAAGAGACCCACTTCAGACCTAGAGGCACATACAGACTGAAAGTGAGGGGATGGAAAAAGATATTCCATGCAAATGGAAACCAAAAGAAAGCTGGAGTAGCAATTCTCATATCAGACAAAATAGACTTTAAAACAAAGACTATTAGAAGAGACAAAGAATGACACTACATAATGATCAAGGGATCTATCCAAGAAGAAGATATAACAATTGTAAATATTTATGCACCCAACATAGGAGCGCCTCAATACATAAGGCAACTACTAACAGCCATAAAAGGGGAAATTGACAGTAACACATTCATAGTATGGGACTTTAACACCCCACTTTCACCAGTGGACAGATAATCCAAAATGAAAATACATAAGGAAACACAAGCTTTAAATGATACATTAAACAAGATGGACTTAATTGATATTTATAGGACATTCCATCCAAAAACAACAGGATACACTTTTTTCTCAAGTGCTCATGGAACATTCCCCAGGATAGATCATATCCTGGGTCACAAATAACCCTTGGTACATTTAAGAAAATTGAAATTGTATCAAGTATCTTTTCCGACCACACACTATGAGACTAGATATCAATTACAGGAAAAGATCTGTAAAAAGTACAAACACGTGGAGACTAAACAATACACTACTTAATAACGAAGTGATCACTGAAGAAATCAAAGAGGAAATGAAAAAATACCTAGAAACAAATGACAATGGAGACACGATGACCCAAAACCTATGGGATGCAGCAAAAGCAGTTTTAAGAGGGAAGTTTATAGCAATACAATCCTACCTTAAGAAACAGGAAGCATCTCGAATAAACATCCTAACCTTGCACCTAAAGCAATTAGAGAAAGAAGAACAAAAAAACCCCAAAGTTAGCAGGAAAGAAATCATAAAGATCAGATCAGAAATAAATGAAAAAGAAATGAAGGAAACGATAGCAAAGATCAATAAAACTAAAAGCTTGTTCCTTGAGAACATAAACAAAATTGATAAACCATTAGCCAGACTCATCAAGAAAAAAAGGGAGAAGACTCAAATCAATAGAATTAGAAATGAAAAAGAAGTAACAACTGACACTGCAGAAATACAAAAGATCATGAGAGATTACTACAAGCAACTCTATGCCAATAAATTGGACAACCTGCAAGAAATGGACAAATTCTTAGAAATGCACAACCTGCCAAGACTGAATCAGGAAGAAACAGAAAATATGAACAGACCAATCACAAGCACTGAAATTAGAAATGTGATTAAAAATCTTCCAACAACAAAAGCTCAGGACCAGATGGCTTCACAGGTGAATTCTATCAAACATTTAGAGAAGAGCTAACACCTATCCTTCTCAAACTCTTCCAAAATATAGCAGAGGGAGGAACACTCCCAAACTCATTCTATGAGGCCACCATCACCCTGATACAAAAACCAGACAAGGATGTCACAAAGAAAGAAAACTACAGGCCAATATCACTGATGAACATAGATGCAAAAATCCTCAACAAAATTCTAGCAAACAGAATCCAATAGCACATTAAACGGATCATACATCATGATCAAGTGGGGTTTATTCCAGGAATGCAAGGATTTTTCAATATACGCAAATCAATCAATGTGATACACCATATTAACATATTGAAGGAGAAAAACCATATGGTCATCTCAATAGATGCAGAGAAAGCTTTCGACAAAATTCAACACCCATTTATGATAAAAACCCTCCAGAAAGTAGGCATAGAGGGAACTTTCCTCAACATAATAAAGGCCATATATGACAAACCCACAGCCAACATCGTCCTCAATGGTGAAAAACTGAAAGCATTTCCACTAAGATCAGGAACAAGACAAGGTTGCCCACTCTCACCATTCTTATTCAACATAGTTTTGGAAGTCTTAGCCACAGCAATCAGAGAAGAAAAGGAAAAAAAAGGAATCCAAATCAGAAAAGAAGAAGTAAAGCTATCACTGTTTGCAGATGACATGATGCTGTACATAGAGAATCCCAAGGATGCTACCAGAAAACTACTAGAGCTAACCAATGAATTTGGTAAAGTAGCAGGATACAAAATTAATGCACAGAAATCTCTGGCATTCCTATACACTAATGACGAAAAATCTGAAAGTGAAATCAAGAAAACACTCCCATTTACCACTGCAACAAAAAGAATAAAATATCTAGGAATAAACCTACCTAAGGAGACAAAAGACCTGTATGCAGAAAATTATAAGACGATGATGAAAGAAATTGAACATGATACAAATAGATGGAGAGATATACCATGTTCTTGGATTGGAAGAATCAACATTGTGAAAATGACTCTACTACCCAAAGCAATCTACAGATTCAATGCAATCCCATCAAACTACCACTGGCATTTTTCACAGAACTAGAACAAAAAATTTCACAATTTGTATGGAAACACAAAAGACCCCGAACAGCCAAAGCAATCTTGAGAACGAAAAACAGAGCAGGAGGAATCAGGCTCTCTGACTTCAGACTCTACTACAAAGCTACAGTAATCAAGACAGTATGGTACTGGCACAAAAACAGAAAGATAGATCAATGGAACAGGATAGAAAGCCCAGAGATAAACCCACGCACATATGATCACCTTATCTTTGATAAAGGAGGCAGGAATGTACAGTGGAGAAAGGACAGCCTCTTCAGTAAGTGGTGTTGGGAAAAGTGGAGAGGTACATGTAAAAGTATGAGATTAGATCACTCCCTAACACCATGCACAAAAATAAGCTCAAAATGGATTAAAGACCTAAATGTAAGGCCAGAAACTATCAAACTCTTAGAGGAAAACATAGGTAGAACAGTCTATGACATAAATCACAGCAAGATCGTTTTTGACCCACCTCCTAGAGAAATGGAAATAAAAACAAAAATAAACAAATGGGACCTAATGAAACTTCAAAGCTTTTGCACAGCAAAGGAAACCATAAACAAGACCGAAAGACAACCCTCAGAATGGGAGAAAATATTTGCAAATGAAGCAACTGACAAAGGATTAATCTCCAAAATTTATAAGCAGCTCATGCAGCTCAATAACAAAAAAACAAACAACCCAATACAAAAATGGGCAGAAATCCTAAATAGACATTTCTCCAAAGAAGATATACAGACTGCCAACAAACACATGAAAGAATGCTCTACATCATTAATCAGTAGAGAAATGCAAATCAAAACTACAATGAGATATCATCTCACACTAGTCAGAATGGCCATCATCAAAAAATCTAGTAACAATAAATGCTGGAGAGGGTGTGGAGAAAAGGGAGCCCTCCTACACTGTTTGTGGGAATGTAAATTGGTACAGCCTCTATAGAGAACAGTATGGAGGTTCCTTAAACAACTAAAAATAGAGATACCATACGACGCAGCAATCCTACTCCTGGGCATATATCCAGAGAAAACCATAATTCAAAATGATACATGCAGCCCAATGTTCATTGCAGCACTGTTTACAATAGCCAGGATATGGAAGCAACCTAGATGCCCATCGACAGAGGAATGGATAAAGAAGATGTGGTACATAAATAGAAAAAAAAGAAAAAAGGAATGATGTTCTGATACATGCTAGAACATGAATGTATCTTAGAAACATGCTTTGTGAAAATAAGCCAGACACCAAAAGGCAAATATTGTTTGATTCCTTGCATATATAGAAGTGTCTGGAATAGGTAAATTCATAGAGACAGAAAGTAGATTAGAGGTTACCAGGGACTAGGGGAGGAAAGAAGGGGGACTTATTTCTTAATGGGTACAAAGTTTATGTTTGGGATGATGAAAAACTTTTGGAACTAGGTAGTAGTGATGGTTGCACAACGTTCTGAATATAATTAATGCCAATGAATTAAACACTTAAACATGGTGAACATGGCAAATTTTATGTATATTTACCACAAAAAAAACTAAAGGAAATATTTTATCTTATGTGATGGATTAAAGGCTGAAATCCCTAGTGCACAAACTGATTTGAAAACCATAAGGAGGGGCTTCCCTGGTGGCGCAGTGGTTGGGAGTCCGCCTGCTGATGCAGGGAACGCGGGTTCATGCCCCGGTTCGGGAAGATCCCACATGCTGCGGAGCGGCTACGCCCATGAGCCATGGCCGCTGAGCCTGCGCGTCTGGAGCCTGTGCTCTGCAACGGGAGAGGCCACAACAGTGAGAGGCCCACGTACCACCAAAAAAAAAAAAAAAAAGAAAAAACCAAAAGGAATAGCTCAATATCTCATCAAAAAATGGACAAAGGAAACAAATAGGCAATTTACAGAAGAAATCTTAATGACCAATAAATATATAAAAATATGGTAATATGATCATACTTGCTTGCAATAAAATAAAGAAAAATAAGATGTAAGTGGGGTGTACAAGTCCCCAAAAATATTGTATTGCTGTCAATTTCTCCTATGAAAAAAAGGAGGTAGTGGGCACTATGAAATCAAAAGATACAGAGTGGATGAGTGGATTAAAAAACAGGGCCCAGCTATATGCTGCCTACAAGAGACTCACTTCAGAAGTAACACATAGAGACTGAAAAATGAAGGGATGGAAAAAGGTACTCTGTGCAAATGGAAACAAAAAGAAAGCTGGTTTAGTCATCTCATATCAGGCAAAATAGACCTTAAAACAAAGATTATAATGAAAAACAAAGAAGGGTGTTACCTAATGATAAAGGAGTCAATCCATCAAGATATAACATTTATAAATATATATGCACCCAACTTAGGAACACCAAAAAATATAAAACAAATATTAAAAGACCTAAAGGGAGAAATTGACAGCAATACAATATTGCTGGGGACTTGTACACCCCACTTACATCAATGGCTAGATCATCCAGACAAAAAATCAATAAGGACACATCAGCCTTAACTGAGAGCACCTTAAATGACATGTTAGACCAAATAAACTTAAGAGATATATACAGAATATTTCATCCAAAAGCGGCAGAATACACATTCTTCTCAAATGTACATGGAACATTCTCTGGGATAGAGCATAAGATAGGCCACAAAAGTCTCAATAAATTTTATTTTATTTTTTAAATATTTATTTGGTTGCACCAGGTCTTAGTTGTGGCAGGCAGGCTCCTTAGTTGTGGCTTGCGGGCTCCTTAGTTGTGGCTCGCCAGCTCCTTAGTTGCGGCATGCAGGCTCCTTAGTCATGGCATGCGAACTCTTAGTTGTTGCATGCATGTGGGATCTAGTTCCCTGACCAGGGATTGAATCCAGGTCCCCTGTATTGGGAGCATGGAATCTTATCCACTGTACCACCAGGGAAGTCCCTCAATAAATTTTAAAAGACTGAAATTCTATCAAGCATCACCTCTAAACCACAATGGTATGAAACTAGATATCAATTACAAAAATAAAACTGGAAAAATCACAAATGTGTGGAGATTAAACAACATGCTACTAAATAAGCAATGTGTCATTAAAGAATCCAAAAAGAAAATTTAAAATACAGGTAGACAAATGAAGACAGAAATAAAATATACCAAAGTTGATGGGATGCAGCAAAAGTGGTTCTAAAAAGGAAGTGTATATCAATACAGGCCTAACTCAAGAAACAAGAAAAATCTCAAACAATCTAACTTCACACCTAGAGGTACTAGAAAAAGAAGAACAAATGAAGTCCAAAATTAGTGGAAGAAAGGAAATGCTAAAGATCAGAGTAGAAAAAATGAAATAGAGACTAAAAAAGGAAGAGAAAAGATCAATGAAACTATGCTGGTTCTTTGAAAAGATAAACCAAAGTGACCAACCTTTAGCGATACTGACCAAAATAAAAAGAGGGCTCAAGTAAACAAAATAAGAAAGGAAAGAGAAGTTACAATTGATACCAAAGAAATATGAAGGATCATGAGACTACTGTGAACAATCTTATGCCAACAAATTGGACAACCTAGAATAAAAATCGGTAAATTTCTTGAAACATACAATCTTCCAAGACTGAATCATAAAAAAAAATAGAAAATCTGAATAGACTGACTACTAGTAAAAAGATTGAATCAGTACTCAAAATCCCTCCAACAACCAAAAGTCCAGGACCAGACGGTTTCACTGCTGAATTCTACCAAACACTCTAAGAAGACTTACTACCTATCCTTCAAAAACTGTTCCAAAAGTTTAAAGAGGAAGGAACACTTCCAAACTTCTTTTATAAGGCCAGTATTATTCTGATACTAAAACCAGACAATGACACCACAAAAAAAGAAAATCACAGGTCAATATCCATAATGAACATAGATACAAAAATCCTCAACAAAAAATTAACTTACCAAATTCAATAATACATTAGGACATATATCGTGATCAAGTGGGATTTATTCCAGGGTAGCAAGTATGGTTCAGTATCCACAAATCAATCAACATGATAAACCACATTAACAAAATAAAGGATAAAAATCATTTGATTATCTCAATAGATGCAGAAAAGCATTTGACAAAATTCAGCATCTGTCTATGATAAAAACTCTTAACAAAGTATATACACAAGGAACATACTTCAGGTAATAAAGGCCATATATGAGAAACCCACAGGTAACATCATGTGAAAAGCTGAAGCCTCTTCCTCTGAGATTAGGCACAAAACAGGATGCCCAGTATTGTTACTTTTATTAAACATTGTATTGGCACAGCAATTAGGAAAAAGAAATATAGTGAAATTGGAAAGAAAGAGGTAAAACTGTCACTATTTGCAAATGACAAGATACTTTATATAGAATACTCTAAAGACTCCACCAAAAAACTGTTAGAACTAATAAACAAATTCAGTAATGTTGCAGGATACAAAATCAATATACAAAAATGTGTTGCATTTTTGTACACTAACAATGAACTATCCAAAAGAAAAATTAAGAAAATCATCCCATTTACAATTGCATCAGAAAGAATAAAATGCCTAGAAATAAATTTAACCAATGATATGAAAGACTTGTACACTGAAAACTATAAGACACTTATGAAATTGAAGAAGAGGTACAGCTTCAAGTGAAGTGAAACTGAGATGAAACAAACAGAAAATTGTGGAGGTTTTGTTGGGAGGAAGGTGGAATCAAGATGGTGGAGTAGGAAGACCCTGAGTTCACCTTCCCCCACAAACACATCAAACTATATAGAGAGCAGTTCTCTCTGAGAATGACAGGAAGACTAGCAGAACAGCTCTACAACCAAGATTATAAAGAAAGAACCACATGGAGTCTGGTAGGAGAGGAGGAGTGATCTAGTCAAGACACACAACCCTGGTGGGTGACCCAGAAAAGGAGGGGGATACCACAGTCTCTGGGATCCTCCCTAGGGGTGAGGGGCTCAAGCCCCATATTGGGTACCTCGGTCATGGAATCCAGCACTGGGAAGATTAGCCCCCTTTGCTGATTCGAAAACCAGTGGAGCTTACCAGAGGGCTATGGGAAATTGAGACTCTGGTCTTCAAAAGCACACACACAGAATTGCTTGCTCCCAGTCCCAGTGCAGAGGCAGCAGATTGAAAACTGCCTAGTGCCCTGGCCAGCTTCCAGGACCACCCCAACATCCCTCCCTCACCTCCTCAGCCTGCACTGGGCTCCTGCTCTTGCACTTTTGCTCCACTCTACTCCCAGCCAGGTGGAGAACACCATGGCATACACTAGGGAGAAGCAAAACTAGCTCAGAACTGTGGCTCCAGCCCCATGGGCCCTGGCCCCGCCCCCAACCAACATAGAGATCACCACCACCCTGGAAAGAAGGTCAACTCCCCGAGGGCTCCTGATATAGCCCCTCAGGCCCCATCCATGCCCCCAACAGGGTAGCAACTATCATCTTGCCTGAGAGAAGCCCTGGCTTGTACCAGGCTCCAGTTCTAGCCTCTCTGACTCCAGCCCTATCCTCCAACAAGGTGATATCCACCAGCATGCCCTGAGAGAAGAATAGAGGGACACAGTGAGAACTTCAGCAAAGAACTAGAAAATATAAAAAAAGAACCAATCAGAGGTGAGAATATAATAGCTGAAATGAAGAATACACTAGAAGGAATTAACAGCAGATTAGGTGACATGGAAGAATGCATAAGCTACCTGTAAGACAGACTAGTGGAAATCACTCAATCAGAACACTAAAAAAGTAATAAGGATAGTTTAAGGGACCTCTGGGACAACATCAAGCATACTAACATTCAAATTATAGGGGTCCCAGAAGGACAAGAGAGAGAGAAAGGGCCAGAAAAATGTATTTGATGAAATTATGACTGAAAACATTCTTAATCTGAAGATGGAAATAGATATCCAGGTACAGGAATCACAGAGAGTCCCAAACAAGATGAACCCAAAGAGACCCATACCAAGACATATCATAACTAAAGTGGCAAAAGTTAAAAATAAAGTGAGAATTCTAAAGGCAGCAAGAGAAAAACAAGGAGTCACATATAAGGGAACCCCCATAAGGCTATCAAGTGATTTTTTTCTGTAGAAATTTTTCAGGTCAGAAGGGAGTGGCAAGATAAATTTAAACTGCTAAAAGGAAAAAACTTACAACCAAGGATACTCTACCCAGCAAGGCTATCATTCAGTTTGAAGGAGAAATGAGAAGCACAGTCTGTTCAGATTTTCTGTTTATTCCTGATTCAGTCTTGGAAGGCTGTGTGTTTCTAGGAATTTATCCATTTCTTCTAAGTTGTCCAATTGTTGCCATATAGCTCTTCATAATATTCTCTTATGGTTGTTTGTATTTCTGTGATATTGATTGTAATGGCTCTTTCATTTTTAATTGTGTTTACTTGGGCCTTCTATTTTTCTTGATGAGTCTGGCTAAAGTTTTATCATTTCAAAAAACCAGCTCTTAGGATTTTCATTGATCTTTTCTATTGTTTTTTTTAAATCTCTATTTTATTTCCACTCTGATATTTATTATTTCCTTCCTTCTGCTGACTTTAGGCTTTGCTCTTTTTCTGATTCCCTTAAATGTAAAGTTAGGTTGTCTATTTGAGATGTTTCTTGAGGTAGATCTGTACCACCATAAATTTCCCTGTTGGAACTGCTTTTGCTATGTCTGAGAGATTTTGGAAAGTTATGTTTCTATTTTCATTTGTCTCAAAGTATTTTCTCATTTCCTCTTTTATTTCTTCATTGATCCATTGGTTTTTAAGTAGCATGTTGTTTGGTCTCCACGGGTTTGTGTTTTTCCATTTTTCTTCCTGTAATTGATTTCTAGTTTCACACTATTGTGGTCAGAAAAGATGCTTGATACAATTCAATCTTCTTAAATTTGTTAAGACTTGTTTTGTGGCCCAGCATGTGATCTATCCTGGATAAGGTTCCATGTGCACGTGAAAATAATGTGTAATCTGCTATTTTTGGATGGAATGTTCTATAGCTATCCTAAGTCCATCTGGTTTAATGTGTCCACTATTTCCTTATCAATTTTCTGTCTTGATCTATCCATTGATTTAAGTGGTGTATTATTATTGTATTACTGTCAATTTCTCCCATTATGTCTGTTAATATTTGCTTTATATGTTTAGGTGCTCCCATATTACATGCATATGTTTCTTGAATGTTATATCCTCCGCTTGGATTGATCCCTTTATCATTATATAAAGTCCTTCTTTGTCTTTTGTTGTAGCCTTTGTTTTAAATTCTATTTTGTCTGATATGAGTACTGCTATCCCCAGCTTTTTTTCTCTTTTCATTTACATGGAATATCTTTTTCCATTCCTTCAGTCTGTGTGTGTCTTTAGCTCTGGGTTGAGTTTCAAGGTAGGCAGCATATAGATGAGTCTTTTTTTTTTATCCATACATCAGCATACTTAATAATGAAAAGCTGAAAGATTTTCCTCTAAGGTCAGGAACAAGGCAAGGATGCGCATCTCACTACTTTTATTCAAGATAGTATTGGAAGTCCTAGCCACAGCAATCAGACAAGAAAAAGAAATAAAAGACATCCAAATTAGAAAGAAAGAAGTAAAACTGTCACTATTTGAAGATAACATGATACTATATATATAGGAAACCCTAAAGACTCTACCAAAAACTACTAGAACTAATAAATGAATTCAGTAAAGTTTCAGGATACAAAATTAATATACAAAAATCTATTGCATTTCTATACACCAATAATGTACTATCAGAAAGTGAAATTAACAAAACAAGCCCATTTACCATTACACCAAAAATAATAAAATTTCTAGGAATAAATTTAGCCAGGGAAGTGAAAGACTTGTACTCTGAAGACTATAGGACATGATGAAAGAAATTGAAGACAAAACAAAAAATTGAAGATATTCTGGGCTCATGGATTTATGAATTAATATTGTTAAAATGTCAGTACTACCCAAACTAATCTACAGATTCAGTGCAATCCCTTTGAAAATTCCATTGGCATTTTTAACAGAACTAGAAGAAATAAGTCTAAAATGTGTATGGAATCACAAAAATCCCCAAATAGCCAAAGCGATCTTGAGAAAGAAGAACAGAGCTGGAGGCATCATGCTCCCTGATTTTAAGTATACTACAAAGCTATAGTAATCAAAGAGTATGTTACTGGCACAAAAACAGACACAATAGAGCAGAATAGAGAGCTCAGAAATAAACCCATGCACATATGGTCAATTCATCTATGACAAAAGTAGCAAGAATGAAGAATGGGGAAAAGACAGTCTCTTCAGTAAGTGGCATTGGAAAAATTGGACAGCTACATGTAAAAGAATAAAATTGACCATTTTCTCACACTATATACAAAAATAAACTCAAAATGGGATAAAGATTAAATACAAGACCTGAAACCACAAAACCCCTAGGAGAAAACATAGGCTGTATGCTCTTTGAAATCAATCTTAGCAATATTTTTTTGGATATGACTTTTCTTGCAAGGGCAACAAAAGTAAAAATAAGTAAATGGGGACACAAACTAAAAAGCTGTTGCACAGTGAAGGAAACCATTACTAAAATGAAAAGGCAGCCTACTGAATGGGAGAAGATATTTGCAAATGATATATCCGATAAGGAATTAATATGCAAAACATACAGAGAATTCATACAACTAAACATTAAAAAAAACACACACACAAACAACCCAATTTAAAAATGGGTAGAGGACATGAATAGGCATCTTTCCAAAGAAGACATCCAGATGGCCAACAGACACATGAAAAGATGCTCAATATCACTAATGATGAGGGAAATACAAATCAAAAACACAATGAGATATCAACTCACACCTGTCAGAATGACTATTGTCAAAGAGATAAGAAATAACAAGTGTTAGAGAGGACGTAGAGAAAAGGGAATCCCAGTACACTCTTGGTGGGAATGTATATTGGTGCAGCCACTGTGGAAAACAGTATGGATGTTCCCCAAAAAGTTAAAAATAGACCTACCATACTATCTAGCAATTCCACTCCTGTATATTTATCTGTAGAAAATGGAAACACTATTTTGAAAAGGTATGTGCACCCTAGTGTTCATAGGGACATTATTTACAGCGGCCAAGATATGGAAGCAACCTAAGTGTTCATCAACAGATGAATAGATAAAGAAGATGTGGCGTGTATATAGAGTAGAATATTACTCAGCCAAAATTTCATCCTTTTTTATGGCTGAGTATGGTTATCAGGGAAGAGAAGGCTGGGGTGAGAGGCAAAATAGATGAAAGAGATTAAGAGGTATAAAATACTAGGTATAAAATAAATAAGTTACAAGGATGTAATGTTCAGCACAGGGAATATAGTCAATATTTTATAATTTTATATGGAATATAATCTGTAAAAATATTAAATTATTATGTTTTAACACTTGAAACTAATATAATATTGTAAGTCAACCATACTTCAGTTTAAAAATTATCACAGGGGAGTTCCCTGGTGGTCCAGTGGTTAGGACTTGGCACTTTTGCTGCCGTGGCCCCCAGTTCAATCTCTGGTCGGGGAACTAAGATCCCACAAGCCACACAGTGTAGCCAAAAAAAAAAAAAAAAAAAAAAAAATTATCACAGGGAAAAAGTTGGAAAAACAATTGAAGAATACACAAATAAACTGAAAAACATTCCATGCTCATGGATTAGAAAAATTGATATTGTTAAAATGTCCATACTTCCAATGGCATTTTTCACAGAAATAGAACAAACAATTCTAACATTTGTGTGGAATCACAAAAGATCCTGAATAGCCAAAGAAATCTTGAAAAAGAAGAAAAAGCTGGAGACATCATCCTCCATGATTTCAAACTATATTACAAAGTTGTAGTAATCAAAACAGTATGGTAGTGGCATTAAAAAAAGAAACATAGATCAATGGAACAGAACAGAGAGCCTAGAAATATAGCCACATACATATGCTCAATTATTTACAACAGAGGAGGCAAGAATATACAATGGGAAAAGGACAGTCTCTTCAATAAATGATGTTTGTAAATAGTATAGCCACATGCAAAAGAATGAAATAGACTACTGTCTTACACTAAGCACAAAAATTAACTCAAATGGATTAAAGACTTGAATCTAAGGCCTGAAACCATAAAATTCCTATAAGAAAACATTGGCCTTGAACTCCTTGACTTCAGTCTTTGTGATGATTCCTCGGATCTAACTCCATAGGCAAGGGCAACAGGCAGTAAAATAAACAAATGGGACTACCTTAAACTAAAAAGCTTCTGTAGAGTGAAGGAAAGTGTCAACAAAATGAAAAGGCAACCTACTGAATGGAAGAGGATATTTGCAAATCATATATCCAATGAGGGGTTAATATCTAAAAATATACAAAGAACTCATACAACTCAGTAACAAAAAGCAAACAACCCAATTAAAAAATGGGCAGAGGATTTGTAGACATTTTTCCAAAGAAGACATACAAATGGCCCAACAGGCACATGAAAAGATGCTCAACATTACTAATCATCAGAGAAATGCCAATCAAAATCACAATGAGATATCACCTGACACCTATTAGAATGGCTATTATCAAAAAGACAAGAAATAATGTGTTGCTGAGAATGTGGAAAAAAGAGGACCATTGTGCACTGTTGGTGAGAATGTAAATTGGTATAGCTCTAGTAAAACAGTCTGAAATTTCCTCAAAAACTAAAAATTGAACTATACTATATGATCCAGCAATTTCAGTTCTGGGTATTCAAAAAGATATTTTCACCCCTAAGTTCATTGCAGCATTATTCACAATAGTCAAGATATGAAAACAACCTGTGTCCCATCTATGGATGATTGGGTAAAGAAGATGTGGCATATATATACATACAATGGAATACCACTCAGCCATAATAAAGAATGAGATCTTGCAATTTGCGGCAACATGGATGGACCTTGAGTGTGTTATGCTAAGTGAGTATAAATATAAATAAATCAGGCAGAGTAAGGCAAATAGTGTGTGATTTTACTTATATGTGGAAAATGAAAAACAAAACAAATGAAGAAAACAAAATAAAACTCGATACAGAAAACAGCATAGTGGTTGCCAGAAGGTAGGACAGTTGGAGGTGGGGCTGGGGAGAATTGGTAACAGAGGTCAAGAGGTACAGTCTTTCATTCATAAAATAATAATGTCATAGGGATGTAATGTACAGCATGGTGACCATAGTCAATATTATAATATTGCATATTTTATAACTTTGTATGGTTTCAGAGGGTAACTTACCTGTGATCATTTCACAGTATATACAAATATGGAAACATTACGTTGTATGCATGAAACTAATGTTTTATGTCAATTATACTTCAATTTTTTTAAAAGAAAAGATACCATAGGAAGGACTATTTCTTCTCTTTTGTATCTTCTACAATAATCTAATAAAGAGACAGGCAAATGGTGATATTTCTTTACAGGAGAACTTTGCACTATGTTTGTGATTAAGTCAATCACATGTATTCCTTAGGTTAAAATAATGTGCAAATCACATTTATTTCTCTTTACTGTCTTTCAGTTCACGAACTGAATGTGATAATTTCACTGTTTCAGAGGATAAAATAGCCCAAGACTCATAGAAGAAATTTAGAAGAATTAGAGTTACTTACAAAAAAAAAAAGACTGGGGTCAGGGGTAATGACAATACACTTTTAAAATTCAACAAGGCAGAATCACTAATCTTCAATGAGGTCTGGTTGAGGAGAGAAGAAAAATGTGGTTTAGAAAAGAACACTTTAGAAGAGGATGAATGATTTAAGCACTGAGTTGGGTTCCTCTCGGTGACAATAATGCATCCTTTCTTGGAATTTTTAACAAAAGCAACTTGAGCAGGGCAGAGACAGGGTCTTTTATTATTGCATCAGCAGTGGCTAGATGTACTGCAACCCAACGGGGATGAGGGAGGACAGTGGGTCCCCAGGTCCTACGCTCACCAAAGGCCTCCTGTAGGCTAATATGTTTCATCACAGAGATATCCAGACAGGTCAGAGAGAAGGAAACTATATTGCCCTGGTACCAGTCATGCCACCTGGAGTGCACTGCAAATTGACAGTTTTGTAAATATAATTTTTATATTGACAATCATATAACATTGTATTTTGTGTGTGTTTATAGCACTAATGTGTTAGGCATTAGTGCTATAAATATAGCATTTTATATGCTATATTTTAAATGGAAAACACCCTTGGTTACTGTGCTTTAAAGCATTTTAACAAACCAGGAGTTTCAAAATATGAAATGGCCTGGGCTGTGTCTGATCTCTGAGAGGCATTTATCATGGATTAACAAATTAGAAATGCTGAAAACCCCCTTACAGAGTTTGTTGATTTGCAGATTATTTACCTGGATATGTAATTGAGCAATACTGTGACTGGTCTGCTAGTTGTGATTATGGGAATCTCCCAGGGGATCATATTAATACCAAAATTACTTAGCTTTTTATTAATCAATTATGGGCTGCTTTATTTAAGGGATGCAGGGAGTTTGCAGCAGTGGAAAATCCACTGGGGCTTTAAAATTTCTTATTAAATCTTCTGTAGGTTTTTTCCAAAATGTCGTTAATAACAGAGTTCTATGACATGATAAGAAAGCAAAGTATACCATTTGTAATTCTAAAAGAAAATTACAGGTAACTTAACTCCAAAAACAGTAATAATTAGAATAGCAAGGGGTACTGAGATAGAGTGAATTAAATCCTATGGGCATCTTGTGGTTGTTTTGGAGAAATCATTACCTACTTTAATCATTTGGATTATATGTACTGAGAATACACTCATGATTAGGGGTTTGATAGATGTATAATTTGACTCTGGGTGTCAATAGGCTCACAACTCTAGATAGCAAATATTGCCAGTTACTGATGATGCCTGAATAACAAAGTGGAAAAATCTTACAAGTTGTAACTTGGACCTCATCAATACATTTGCTATATTTATTAGGTTATGCTAATTAACTCCTTTATGAGAAGGATCATCACTTATTTCTCTTAGGAAGTTCATTTAATTTTCTCCTTTATTATTTTTTTTAATTTAAAAATTGTTTCCGGTCCAAATGGACTGAGATATAGAACATTCAAACTGGTACTTTTGTTTGCTTGCTTGTTTTCCTTAAAAAGACTAGTCTTTCCTGTTGGTTAATCTCAATGTAACAAGAAATAGTGCATTGGTCCAGTGATTCACAGAACTTTGTTAACGGTATAACTGTATACTGATTAGACCATCCAAGACACATAGTGGGTAAAGCCTGGTACTGGGGAGAAAATCAGAGAGACTCATTCATGTAATAGATATGCTTTGAACCTAATATGTGCCAGATATGATACCAGATGCCCTGGGTATGTCCTCTTCCCTGTTACGTGGCCAACACCAAAAGTTGCTGAACTCAACTCTCAGCCCTCACTGGGGAAGCCACAAATTTAGGAATGCCTTTATTGGGTTTGAAGTTAATTAAGATTAAGTAGATGACCAAAATATTTTTTCTCTCATGAATTTCCAAAACCTTAAACCGTATCAGAAAAACAATGTTAAACCCAAAAACTAGATGCTGGTTCAGCAGCAATACCAAAGAAACAGGTAAGATTTGACCCATCATTTGCATGACTCGGCCTTGCTCACCTCACCCTAATTCAGGCCTGGGCGACATGTTTCCAGCCCAACAACCTCTAGCAACCATTCTGTCCCCCTCCTCTGACAGATGGGGGTTGGGTTGGGTGAGGTCCCAGGAGCCTGAGCTAGATGGGGACTTATCACCTGCAGATGCAATATTATCCCACCCAGGGAAATACTAATAGCAGGGTCCTAAGAGAATGGTAGGTCAGAGGCAGAATAAACAGCCCATGCTGGGGGATTTTTCCAAATGGAATTCAAGGTAGAAAGGCAGCCGAAGGATAAAGTTAAAGGGACAAAGACAAATGTTGCTGCTGAATGAGGATGTGGGGAGATGAGCCTGTAATAATTCCTGAGTCGTCTGTGGACATCCTCGTGGCCTTTTCTTATCCATTTTCCATAGCTGTTATGAGAGCTCCCGGAGCTTTGAAAGTGATGGCCAGAGGCAAACCATTTATCAGTTTTGGCATTTCTAATTATCTGACAGCACACACCAACAAATTTATGTACTTTCCCCATTATACCAACCTTATACTACTTTTTATTCAGCCTTGAGGGAAGTAAGCTCAAGATACTGGCCATGTGCTCTCCTTTCTGGAAGACCAATAGTGTGAGACACCCGGCGAGGAGGACACTCACAATTGGGTTGAGCATGGCCTTTTAGTAACGTCCTGCACTGGACCAGGCAGTTCCATACCCGAGGCTCAAAAAGGCTGAATGAGTTATTCAAGAAACCGGTAGAATTTGAACGAGCCCAACCCAGGAAGGCTGTTAAGGAACAGTTTGAAAGCTTGAAGTGTCAGCAAGATTAGCAGACTCTCAAACAACCAAAATGTATTTCTCCTATGTGTTTCCTCCACCACCATCATCACCACCAAATTCACAGGGCACATTTCCCAAGGATAGTTTGTTTAATGAGCTAGTCAATCTGAAAACAAAAGCCCCTTTTGGGAGTTTCGATTGCTAGGAAGTTTTCTGCTCTGAAAACTGAGGAAGTTGATGCTGCAGAATCTGAATCTATCTCATTCAGTTTCTGCATAAGAGATTAGGTAGAAGTTAGAAATGAGAGAGAAGAGAAAGGAATATTTTTAATACTTGCATTTGTTTAATTTCTTAGGAGAATTAATAGACTATTCTTTTAGAAGAAGTAAATTAACTTTATACACTGTTTAAGGAATATTGTGTATGTAAGATCAAATGAGGGGAAAGGATAGTTTTGCCAAAGGCAACTGTTATCAAGGTTCTGAAATTAATTGGATGCTTTAATTGAGGTAGATTACTAGCTAATGCTTGCTTGAATGCAGTAATTCTCCTATTAAATTATCTTTGAATAATTACCTGAAATTTCTCAGCTGCAGGGACTGATGGCTATTTAATTGCACAGCAATGTTGCTATATAATTACTTAACAAGGTGTCCTGTAATAGTTTAATTCACTTTTGACTGAAAAAAGTGGATGATAAAGTAACTACAAATACCTATTTCGTAAAAAATAAATCTCTGTAGTTTTTTCCTTCAGATTATTTGATATTTGAAAGTAAATGAAATTATTTCTAAATTTTTTATTTATAATTCAAGTATTGATGATTTTTAAAATAGACTAGAGCCTCTCTAACACATAACACATTAGATAACATTTCAAAGGGTTGGAATTGTCATTTTTAATTTTTGCTTATCATGAGCAGTTTATGTTATTAAATGCCCAGGAAACCACTCTTTTCTCTTCATTTTTATTGCATATTTTATCTAAGGTTTTCAAATTAGGTATGTAATCATTAAATGAATAATTAAATATTATTTAAATGTGCCCATATGTCATGTGACAGTAGTATGACAGAAAATTAAATTAATTGCCTGAAATTATTTTGCAAACAATCTGTGAAGCATGTAGTTTCCACCAAGACATCAATTTACTAGCATTTAGAATATTGCTACAAACGTTATTGAAATACCAATAACAAGTATCATCTGACTTATCAGGTTAATCTAATTGACCTCTATAACAGTCTTAATTTGACACAAAAGTAAAAAAGCAAAGGACACAATATATTTTGACAATTTTTCTTTCTTATATAACTTGGTGATATAAAAACTAATAAAATCTTAAGAAAGCACAGTTGATTGGGATGTTGACTGAAAAAGCAAATTAACATTAGTGTATTTCCAGTCTTGCACATTAAATATATTTCCAAGATTTGTCCTAATGATTTAACATTGTATAAGTGACCTTTCTACTAGAATAACATGTTTGTTAAGCTTGACAAAACTAGAATTGAACACTGTTTTAATAAATTAGGAGAATGGGTCACATTAACAAGATGAGGTTTGAGATTCAAGGCAATTTCATTCACATACAGAAGATGGGCAGGAATGGTCTTTTCCAGTATGGCAGAAACAGTACTGAGTCATTGTGGAAAATAGCTAAATGTGAGACTTCACATTAGACCTTTTTTTTAAGCAAAAATAATACTGAAATACATAGATGAGAATGCAGAATATAGGTCTCACTATCTTAAGCACTGGTTGGTAAAGAACTGGTGATGCCAAAGTCAATTTCCAATTGTTTTAAAATCAAAGTTCATAGATATAATATATGCATCACACATATTATTAAATCCTTCAGTATCTGCAAGGTATTTGTCCTGGCTCCATTATGAACAGTTTAATTCTACTTATGATAAAATTTTTGAATCAGGTGAAAATATGGCACAGAATACCACTTGTGAGTATTGTACTAGGAATATAAGAAATGCAGATGATCCAAACTTTGATGAAATCGTCCTCATATATTGTAGCTATAGATGGATCCATTGCCTGAGAAGTACAGCACACAGGGAAATGTACATCGTGATTGGTGCAAGGGATGCATAATCCAACAACCTGGCCCCATGGAAGTATGCAAAATGAATTGCGTAGCTAGGAAAAACCATATAACAACCACTGTATCTTTGAGATCTTTAAGATTAAAATGGAGTTTTAAAATTATGTTGAATGAGAAAGCAAAGCCAAGGTGTTTGGTCATTTCAACCTTTTGGCCTTAACAGTATTTCAAAACCAAAGCCAAACAGAAATGCTTGCTATAGAGTCTGTGAGAAAGAAGGAAAGAGGTGATACAGAGTAAAGAGGGAATTTGATGGGATGGGAATGGTGGAGATGGAAGTGAGGAAGATGCAGAACATGAAAGGATATTCTTAGTGATCCCCAAGAGGTTGTGTACCCCAAGATGAAATTCTTTGGTTGCTTATGAACACTGCAATTGTGGTCACTCTTTTGTGGGCCATATCACTCTTACATACTGCTGGTATTGTGGAGAGGATGCCAAAAGGCAGCAGGATTCTGTCTCAAACCTGTGAATGAAAGGAAAAGTGATAAAGTACTGTTTTTGGAAACCCTCTCCACAATGCAGACACCAGGCCAAGCCTGTCGTGGGCATGTATTTATGGCGCACCCTCCCAGGAACCTGTCCCACTGGCGTGTGAGGACAAGGCAATCATGGCACAAGTCAGTGGGCCCATTTGCACTGTGTACACTCTAGTAATTAATTTTTCTCTTTAATAATAATACTGTGGCAACTATAACAAATAGACAGTCTCAGAGTTTTTCTGTACATGCTACAATTTTATTTCTCCAAGTAGCAATTGTGGATAAGTCTTTTTTTTTCATTTAGGAAATATGTTCTTCACCAGAAAATACAGTACCATTATCTTTTTTTTAAAGGTCTTAATTTTGTTTATTTAAAATTGAGCTCTGTTCCCGTCACATGATTTAATCAGTGGGAGTGGTAGTCTAATACCACTGTTATGTTTGACCTCAGAATCGACAATGTTCGCTTTCAAAAATAGAAGTGGTCCTTGAATAAAATGAATAGTCTGATTTATTAAGAATGGACTTCATTTTCTTGTATGGCTTTTCCTCAAATGGAAATATGTATCTCAGAAGTAATTATACAGGAAATCTTCCCTCAACTCACATATCCGCTCACCCCTAAAATAAAATAAAACGAAATTTCTTCATGTGGTTCCAAAAGGAAGGAGACATCATCTCTGTTCCTTGTCTCAATAATGCATCTTCTGCCAAAAGACAAATGTCAAATTAAATAGGCAAGACAAAATAGAAATGTCTTCATCAGGAGCAAGCTGCTTTGTCTTTCAGGGTGTGGATGTGTGTTTATAGTAGTGTCACTCACTGTTCAGTGACTGAGATCGATTCTTCATTGGGATTCACGTTTTCACCATAAAACGAGAGACCACAACTAGGTAGAACTTTGATCAATCCTCCTCCCAACAGATCTGGAGTCAAATTTTGAGCCTGATCTGAGCTCACGTCCTTCCTTTATTCCAGTACAAAAGCTTGGACCCGCAGCATCATTGAAGCATCCTTGAAATCGTTTCTGTTTCACTGGTGATGTGAGGTATGGCCATTCTTTCATTCCACAAACTAGATGGGCTTTTTTCTACTTTCATCGAAGGAGACTTACTTAACCTTTTATGGCCTTGCACTCTCATTGGCAGACCTATGGTTTTAGACTATGATGAATAGTTCCCAAACTTTATCGTGCTTAATAATCACCTGGAGCTTGATAAAAATGCATTTCTCTAGGCCCACCACCAGAGATTCTGGTTTAATTGGACTGGGGTGAGGCTCAGGCATCTCCATTTTTAACACGCTCCCCAGGTGATTCTTCAAACTTTGATGAACACAGAGTTAGATGATCTCTGAGGTTCCATCTAGATTCTGACATCGGCAATCAGTTCATGAAATCCTAGAGCTGGCGGGTCTCCTAGAAATCAAGTGGAATTTTGTATAAACTGGTTGCATAATACAGATGAGACAGTATATCAGGTAATAATAACATTAAACAGCTAATATTTGTTGAGTATTTCTTAAATTTAGGCAAGCCTTTATTTTAAGGACTTTATAAATATATTAATTCATTGATCCTTAAAGAATATTAGGAGGAAAGTAATGTTACTATGTCTGTTTCACAGGTGTGGAATCTGAGGCTGAGAGAGGTGAAGTCATTTACTCAAGATTGGACAGGTCTTGGGGAATGGGCAGGCACCTGTCCATGTTGAAAAGAGCATTCTGGGTGGAGAAAGCAGAAGGAGCAAAAGCCCAGATCTATTAAGTTTATGAATTATTCAACAATAGCAAGTGCTACTGTGCCTGGGGCTCACGTGGCTTTGGGGAGTGTGAGCAGGGAGCGGGGAGGGAAGGAGAGAGGGTAGGGAGAGAATTTAGACCTAAAACTGAAAAGGTAGCTCAGGGTCTAGTTTATGGAGGGACTTAGGTGTTATGGAATTTGGGCTCTTTTACCTTTCTACTTTTTACTTTTTTTCTTTTTTATGATAGAGTCAAACTGGCAAAAGAAAGGTCAGCTGTATTTATAATGTACATATCCTTTATAAAACAAATAATTTCACCCCTAGAATTTTAAATTCATAAACAGAAATGCATATTAGAAGTTACATACAGGACTATTTTCATCACAGTTATTTATATACTAAAATTTTGGCAACAACATAAATGTTCAACAATAGGAGATTCTTGCAATAAATCTTTGTATGTGCATATAATGGAACCCCGTTTAGCCATTCAGATATTTTAGAAAAATATTTAATGACAGGAAGATGTTCACAATATAATATTACCTTTTAAAAGCAAAGTTATCAAGCAGTATATAGAACGGTATGATTCCAATTTTATGAAAATTATGGAAAACACTGAAACGTTGACAGGGTTCTCACAGCAAACTGTGATTAAGCATGGTTTTCACTTTTTTAAGTGAAAACGTTTGTCAGTGTTTTACAGATTTTTCTCTATTAATCAATGTTACATTTTATTTTATAAAATAACTGTAATAAAGCATATCATTTAGAAATATTTTCAATGTGAATTGAAGCAAAACAGATTTTCTAATAACCAGAGCATTTAGTCAGGAAACCCCAATTCTATGCATTCCAGTTAAATTTAAGTTTCTGGGGAGCGGAGGCCTGCTGGAAAGATGCGTGCAGGATGGGCTCCAGGTTGCAGAGAGAGCCAGGAAAGGTGGAAAATGTCCTTGTAACCCTGGAGAATCAACAAGGAGGGGTATCCTGAGGATGCCAAGCAGAGGATCCCCATTTTGCTAAGCACCACCTTGTTTACCCTCAGCTGTTTCTGTGTAACCAGAGGCAGTGTGTGTAGGAATTTTTGTCCTACCTGAGTGTACTTATTTGCAAGTCAATGGAAACAATACTAGTGAAAGTCAACACTGCTTTGAATAATTTGTCAGTTTCTTTGGAAAACATGGTTGACTGTGTCCTAAGGGCAGCTCCCAGGTGATTCTATAGTGGAAGTATGGCTGCATGTTCTTCACGGTGGAATTGGTATGCAGTAATTACTGAAGCCCGGAAAGATTACTTAGGGCACCCTAAGGCCGGCTCACAGCGTGAACCCTGAGGAACGTTTAACAGTGAGACGCACTGCCCGCCATCTTCTTACTCACCTCCTTATTTCAGCTCCTCTCAACAATATCCACTTAGTTTTCCAAGTCAGAAACCTCAGAACTAGCCTTGATTTTTCCTTCTCCCAAACAACACATCTGAAGAGTCACCAAGTACAGCTGATGTTAAGTCCAATGTAGTATTTTGTTTTGTTGTGAAATCACTAAATAAATGCTTCCTCATAGAAAAATTGTCAAGCGGATGAAAAGATAAAAGAGGAGGGGAAAATCACTCTTGATCCCACTATTAATATTTACAAGTATTTTTTCATGAAATTTTCTATCAAGTTCTGTATACAACTTTGAATCCAGATTTTTTCAGATACGTATGTATTTTTCAGATTCTTTTCCATTAGAGGTTATTACAAGATATTGAATATAGTTCCCCGTGCTATACAGTAAATCCTTGTTGTTTATCTGTTTTATATATAGTAGTACGTGTCTGTTAATCCCATACTCCTAATTTATCCCTCCCCACTTCCCCTTTGATAACCATAAGTTTGTTTGCTATGTCTGTGAGTTTCTGTTTTATAAATAAATTCATTTATGTTATTTTTTAGATTCCACATATAAGTTATAACACATAATATTTGTCTTTCTCTGTCTGACGTACTTCACTTAGTATCAGGAATTTTTTTTCAAACTATTGTTGACTCTGTTACTCTCCCTCATTCACTACAACTTTATTTCAGACCTTTCCTCATCAGAAATAGTGTTTCTTGTCTCTAAGGACACAAGGGGGACTAAACCAAGCACGAGCCCTGCTCTCATGGAGCCTACAAGCAATACCTATCAATCTTTTCTCCCTTCTTTAACAGAAGGGGTCTCGTACAGCTCATACTCTCCTGTGGCTTGCTTTTTTCCTACAACATTATATCATGGAGATCATCTTACATTCGTTCCTCATTCCTCCTTACATTGTATATTATTTCCTTGTATCCTTGGGTCATACTATACCCAGCCCCTACTGATGGACATTTAAGGTGTTACCAGTCTTTTACTATTGTAAACAGTACTACAGTAAACAACCTTGTAGTATGTCACTTCACACATGTGGGAACAGAGTCGTAGGATAGTTCCTGGGAACAGGGCTTGGGTAGAAATTGCCGAATTTCCTTCCGCAGAGGTTTAGCAAGTAACATTTCATCAGCAACCTGTCAGAGCGCCGGTTTCCCCACCACCTTGAAACGCTCTCTTTATTCTCCTCTGAAAACCACTTGGTGGCCTTGGGAAATCCCACAGTTGAGAGAACTGAAGGAGACGGGAAGGGGAAGCGGGGAAGAATTCTTTCTCCCTCAGGCCACCAAGGAACCTTTCTTCATGGAAGTCTGGGCTTATTTTTAAGGTCCCTTTATTCCTTAAAGAAAGAAAATGCTACAGTGCCACTGTGCATGTGCCTCAAAGAGGAACAGATTTCTTTCCGTGTTTCCAACTAAACCAACCACTTAAAAAGATACAGGGCACCGTTCAGGGTTGTTGGAGCAGTAGGGGAACATGTAGCTGATCAGCAATCAAATGGCCACTCGGGAGAGCAATCTGTGTGCTCTTCCCCACAGAGCAGCCAGTTTCAACTGGAACATATGCAGAGCCCATTTGCCAGCTTCTTTGTGCAGTAGTTACGCTCCCCGTCTTAGAGGCAGGGGCAGGTTAGGGGAGAGCGCCCATGTTGTACAACAGGATATCTGAGCTGCCCTTTATGCCTACCTATTTCTTTCCCTGCTTTCACCCTTTTGTGTGTTTTTAATGGGGATAAGTGTGAGATGTACTGGAGTGCAATCACATTGTGGTCTTAAAAGGATCTCTGATGATAGAAAATATGTCAATTCATTATTTCCCTCGGGACAGAGGAAAAAAAGTACAGAGGTTCAATGGATGATGAAGATAATACTTGTGCACTGTATAGCATTTTCCAACAAAAGATTTTAAGGTGATTTTCCTTCAAAAAATATTTTAGTCCCATTTTGTAGGTGGGGAGACAAGAAGATTTCGTAGTGACTGAAATGTCCTAGTGGTGGGACCCTGCGTAGAGTCAGCATCGCTATGATCCTGTCTGGGCTCTTTTCACTCCCTCTAGTGGAATTTGGTTCTTCACATCAGAGTTTTATACAGCAAATAGCAAGCACTGTGCTATTGTGCGTGATCTTTTGGGTACCAGAGCCACAGTTTCATCAAATCTTCAACCCGATGGCTATATCTGTGATCAGAACTATCTCATGTACCTACAGCTCCAGTTTCCTTAAATAACAATTAGCCCAGCAGATCCTGGGCTGCTCTCGAATGCAGGAAGCATTCTGGTGAGGCTCAGCAAGGAGGTAGACGCTTGTTATTTGTCACGCAGGGTCATTCATAATGAATCAACAAAGCGTTGACAATAGTTTTCTTGTAAACTGAACAAACCTTATAAATGGTGTGTGGTCTCCCCTCCCCCATGAATTAGTTCCTTTGTCCTGAAATGTGTGGTTAGCACAGATATTCATTCTGCTCTGCTGGGAGAGTGGCGGAGTCTTGGGAAGCACCCGAATGTGCAAGACAAGTCGACATTTTATGTTTTGGTCTTCTGTATCAGAGCTGGAAATATCTCATTTGTACCTTGAAAAGTCAGAGAGAAAACCTAGGTGGAAAGCACAGAAAACTTTCTAGACTATCTAAGTGATCAATTTTAGGACATGAATGTGATAGCTACTTCCTCTCTTTTATGTGTACAAGGATGAAAGGAAATTAAGACTCTGTAGAAACAGTTTTTTAAATGCTTTGTATGGCTGTTTGAAATTCATTGTATGATTGCCTGTTTTTTAAAAACCTAAATAAGGAGGGCTAAAGTGCTTAGAAGGAAACTAATTGCTTTAAGCTTTCCCTCCTCAGTGTCTGCTATTCTCTGCTGTTATATAATCTTGGATACTGAGCAACCGAGTGAAAGAACCAGTGTCTTACTTAAAGTAAATGGACAAACATTATTTGCTGCCGGCATCTTCTTTGGCTCCTGGGGTGGGGGTGGGAGGGTACATTTTGTAGTTAAATTTACCATAACTTAGAGTGCGTAATATCAACCTTATTGTCAAAAGACTGAAACAAAAATTCACAGAATTGAAAAGAGCAAATCTATGTGGAAGGAGGTTTTTAAAATCTTGAAATGTTCAAGTATTACTGCTTGTCTTTATAAAAAGGCAAATTACGATGGCATAATTTCTGACTTGTTGTTACCAGGTAGATTGTGTATTGGAATGTATATTAGATCAAATTGATAGATTGCTACATGAAAAGAACTGCAATATTGAAATTCGACTTCATGTTTAAAATTATTTACAGAACTATACCACATTAATAGCATTTATTTCATTTCAGATATAATTTTACTTAATGGTAAATTTTTGTTAAAGCATATGAATGTGTTTTTCTCTCTTAAAAAGAATTGCCAAAATCATTGCTAACACATGAAAACAAGTCAATGATTAAGATCACATAAACCCATGTAATATGTATATTCAATCCAGAATTGTTTTAGGGTCATTGTAGCCATAGAGTTTTCAAATAAATTATTTGAATATAAAAGTAGATTATGTATTTCCCCTGTGGCTGGCCAAATGTCTTTTCAACAAAGGGTAAAATAAGAAGGCTATTTTTTTGTGTAAAAGAGTGATCTTTTTAGTCATGCTTGGCTGCCTTTTCAGGACTGTCTCCGTTTATAATGAGATATTCTTGAACTCATTTGAACCAGAAAGTTTAGTAAATTTGTGGTACATTTTTCACGAAGTATCGTGATTTGTTTAAAATGATCAGGGTAGAGCAAAGGGAGAGTAGATTAATGATTGTTTTCCTTTCTAGATTATAATTTTGAGCTGACATTTAAATTGGACAAAACCTAGAATATCGAAAATATATATTTATTTACTTTATTTCATACTTCTTGGCAGTTCTAATTTCATCTTATTGTCTGCTGAAAGGTATACTTGCTATTCAAATCTCAGTTAAATCTCAGTTGAAGCTGTCATAGAGACTGTCATAACAATAGTTTTTATAGTCATATTTTTCAGGGTTCCTGACATTGAAAGGTGGTGATGGCCCTTCCAAAATACTGAGGAAAAGTTTTTCCTGTAATTTCATGGCTCTGATTTGTAGTAGATCTGACTTATATGCAAATCTTTTCTTTTCTTTATAAACATAGTAAAAAAATCCTGAAAATGGCAACACACACACACAGTGTGAAAAGGATCTTTTTGAAAACTGAAAGTAAATTTTGACATGTTCATTAACATATGAAAACATGTTTATGTTATTCTCTTATGTTTTAACATTTTCTACATTTAATTATTTTTCCTCAGATACCTGAAGGTCATTTAAAAAACTCTTACTTATATATTTTTTGCAATTACAAGCAGAAAAATCAGTTAATAGATCTTAACCTGGTATCAAAAATCAACTCCATATTGTACTCATTCCCAATCTTATTTCTCCAATTGTACTTTGAAATGGACACATTACTTGTTTTACATTTGTATTTCTCTCAAACCCCCTAATTTCTTTATAACTACTCTGCAGCAAATGCCATTTTTTTCTATTCTTTTGCCTTTCCGTGATTTTTACAGCAAATGATGTGTCATATCTCTCCTGAAATTGGCCATTCTTTTCAGAAAAGACTTTTTTTTTTTTTTTTGGCCTGTGGTGTTACACTGAAAAAGTCACCCAGCTAAAATGAGTTACTTCATTTCCAAATAAAAACAATAGTGTTTTCATGCCTGCACTTATTATTATTCTGAGAATGTACTAATTTGTTACATCCAAGATGACGGTTCGTTGGGTCTGTGAAAAGGGCAGTGTGCCAACTATAGCAGGGAAGTAAAAGGCCTTCTTTCATGGGAAGTAGTGGGACAGAATGTAGCCCACAGTTCAGTGGATATCAGGAGGCACGCTGCCAGTGGAGTCATCCCAGTATCAGGGTTTCCTGTGTTGGGTTCTGAATCAAGCAAAAACTATGATTTCACTTAATGTCAGCCTGGGCAGCCAAATTTTCAAACCCACTATTGCTCTAAGGAGCAACTGATAAATGTTTTATCCCTGCAGGCACTGGCTGATGTGGCACAAGGGTTTTGAATGTGTGCAGTGCATTATTACTTGTGGCATTAAGCTTAGATAATTGTCTACTTACCCTGAGCCGGTAATAGCAAAATACAATTGGAGGATATTTTTATAAAGTAAAACTACAAAATAGATTTATCTATAGTATTATGAATTTTTTTTTGCTGCTGTCCTCCCCTATTAAATTTGAATGATAATGAAGTTTGATTCTATACCTTTATTCGGCTCTAAACCAGGGTGGTCTCATAATTTTGTTTTACATGCATGACATTGCTTAAGGTCATTAGCTGTAAATCGTAGTATAAAAAGGCTGAAAATATATTCAGTACTTTGTAGTTTCCGAATACACATTTAAGAGCTGCTATGAAAAGTCGAGACCTACATGGCAGATTTTCTGGCACTGAATGGTCAATTTAGTGATGTAGATTAGTGAATCCAAACAGTAAGTGGAGAGAGACTATAATAATGCTTTGATATGTCCCTCTGTTGAAGCATATCCTTGTTGATCTATTTTTCTTTGCCCTATGGCAAAATGCTCTCTACTTTCTTATTTTTTAAGACTATAACCCAGATAAAATGATCAGTTTTTAAAAATAATTTTCATCTGCTTTGATACCACTGAACTAATAAATGAAAAAAAGATTTGTATTGATGAATCTTATTTTGTTGGAGTAAAATCTTTCCTTTGAGAACGTTTGCTTTTTGTCAACATGTATTTGTCGAGTCTTCTTTTAATATAAAGTTTTAATTCGTCATCTTTTTTATTTTAAAGGGAACTGCACTTTAAATAACATTTAAACAACAGCTATTTTAATAATAACGACAATGACGATGATATTATTTTATCTAAATCTTGAAATAGGTCTTACTTAAAATGTGACTGACCTTAACTTGGTGTTTTGAGTCTTATTTCATTTTTGTAACTATTCGTGTTCCTGGGAAATGAAAACAAGTTCTACCTTTTGTAATTTTTCCCAGATTACAAATTTGATTTTCTTGGCAACTTACTTCAAAAATAAGGGCTGTAAGTATTATTCTTTTTCATTCCAAATGGAAACGAACTGAATTTACAAGAAAGACAACTGAAAATTGGAATTGTTTAAAAATAAAAACAAAAATACACCGTCGTAACAGATTTTAAATGAAGTAGATTATCAAGTGGACTGCTAATTTTGCCTTTCCAAAATGTTGGATATTTAACCCTCAGAATAATTAAATATTTGTAATAAAGCAGTTAATTCAAGCAGTTTATTGCTGTAATTTGCAAAAGTACATTGAGCTGCTTTCTTTTCAGCTCATTGATGGAGGAACAAACATTTCTTTAATAAGACTACAGCACATTCTAATTTTGTTGCAAAAGCTTAGATAAGGATCAGGCCCCCTCTGAATCACTGCATTGACCTATGACATTGAAAGTGCTGAAGCTCTTTGGCAAAAGAAGAGTTAGACAGTCATTATTATGCACAGGACTTTCCAGTTCTAAAGGGGCTCTGTGCTTTCTCTCAGATAGACTTTGTTTGTTGGAAATGAGAACTGTATTTTGGCAGCAAAGGACCAGAACTGAAGCTACTCTGCAGGCAGACTCATTATGACATAATCCTTCATTAATCCTCATTCTCTATTAATAGATCATGCAGAAGTTTTGCTTTAGTTGATCATCTTCATCAAGGAGCTATGAAAAAGCATTACCGGCGAAATGCCCACCTCTGGTTTTAAGGCTGCTGGTTTACAATCATCTTTATTAGTTGCAAAGATTAATGGCAAAAATAATCTCTTGGACTTTGCTTAGTATACAAATGACATATGAGCACCTAAAAAAACTGTTGTAACCGGATCTTGGTGTTTTCGGGGGTAAAACACACCTGGGAAGAAAATATACCGTTTAACAATTAAAAAAAGAAAGGTTTATCAGGCTGATATTTCCTCTGGTGAGAGAAAGGGGTTCTAGTTGTAGAAGGGTGGGAGTAGGGGCTGAACAATCCAAGTTCCCATACTGCTTCAGAAAACTAGTTAGCATAAAATACACATCTGTTACGGTTACTGAGTAGATTGGATCAATCTTGAGAAGCTGAACTTTTCGAGATGGGTGGGTAGGGGTGCATTTCCTTTAGAAATATGTATGTGTGCTTGTTTTTGTCCAAATTACCTGCCCCGATCACAGACTAGAGCTGCAGCATTCTGTTTCTTAGACTTTCATCATACTCTTCTACAGCATTTTGGGACCCACGTAAAAATGTAATTAAAGACAATAAAGAAATGTGCTTTGCTGGGGTTTTTTGTCATTTGTTTTTACTGAATTCTGTAACACTCTTGGGGTCACTGGTGAGCCAGAAGTTCCCACAGCAAGTCTGACTCCTCAGCTCAGCCTGAAACCTCCCTGAGCCCTGTGGCCTCCTACCTTCTCTGACTCTATGCACCAAGGCTTTGACGTGTGTTTGTTGATAGACCCAAAACCTCATTGGAAGGTATAGTTTAGGTATGTTAGGAGGAGATTCTAATGATATTTCTTTCATCTTTAGTCCACAGGGTTTGAATATCACAAAATAAAATACTATTAGTGGGGAGATTATTTGGTTAAGCAGTATGAACATTTTCCTAGAGAGATATGCTGGAAAACCTTTTTTCCATGGTTGACGGGTGATTGTTCTGGTAGGAATGTACTCATAGTGTTGAGCCAGTAATGGAGATTGTGCCTCTTTGGAACTGGCTGACAGCCCCACATTGACCCCTATAATAATGCCACTGATTATTAAAATATTAGAAAATATGCAGGCTGCAAAAAAAAACTGTAGGGATGTATTTTTATATTGTCTTGCACATATTTGCGAAATGAACAAACCTCAGGGAAGTTAATGAAGTTGTCCCTAAACACCCAAATTGTAATGGTTTAATCTGGCTTCTATCTAGGCCATCTCATCTCTTAATGTTTTTATTTCTATTCTATAGTAAGAGAACTAAGGTTTACTGAACTCTTATAAGTGGACCACCTCCCTAGGCACTTTATGTAAGTGATCGAAATTAATTTTAGAGTTAATAGTCTAAGCTAACTGAGAGAGAATCATCATAGAACTCTAAGGCAAAAGCTGCATTTTCTAGGCTCTTGATATTCAAGCTGTGTTGGAACTTGAGTTGACACCATGGTCAGAGGACAGTCCTGAGAGATCAAAATATGACTGGTGCTTGATATCTGGTGGCTCTCTTTTTGTTCACAAGAAGTGGCTGGTGGTTGATGGAAAGGCAACATAGACTCTATATACAGAATATTCAGCCTCCAAAAGGGTATCTTTACAAAAGCAAATGTTCATGATCTTAAGAATCTACTAAATAAGAATTTTGAAATTACTGTGACCAAGCCAGGACCTGAAAACCTGAAAAGTCAGGCAATCTCCCCATGGTAGACAGCTTTTCAGAAATGTTTGGCCAGATCTTCATGTATTTGTCTTAATCTGAGGCTTTGCTTGGCAGTAACAGCATGACATTTAGTTAGTTTCTATTTAAGGAGATTCTACACAACAAAAGTAGTGTTGCATACAAAGAAACTAAGGACTAGACAATGTTTAAGAAATATATGTAACATTTAATAAAAATGTGGATCATAGCAGTTTGGTCTTGGCTTTTCTTGCTGAGTTTTTTGGATATTTAAGAGCTGCAGAGTTCCCCATAAAACCATTGCAAATTGCTACTGGACAGAATTCATCCTCTCTTATATTATTTTCCTATTGTTGTGGTAATAAATTACCACAAACTTACTGGCTTAAAACAACCCAAATTTATTTCTTACAGTTATGGAAGCCAGATGTTGAAAATGAGTCCACGGGCTGCATTCCTTTTGGAGGCTCCAGGGAAGAATCTGTTTCCTTGATCTTTCCAGCTTCCAGAGACTACATACACCTTTTGGCTTGTGGCCCCTGCCTCCATCTTCAAAGGCAGCAAAAAATCGAAGGATGTCCACCTTTCTTTCTTTTTGTCCCTTGCCTTCTTGTCACATACCTTCTGTCTGGCTCTGACTGCTCCTGCATCCCTCTCATAAAACCCCTGCGGTTACATCTCAGGCCCATCTGACAATCCAGGATAAACTCCGCAACTCAAGATCTTTAACCTGATCACCTCTGCAAAGTCCCTTTGCCATCCCAGGTAACATTCACAGGTTCCAGAGACTAGGATGTGAACAACTTCAAGGACCATTTTTCAGCCTAACACATCCCCTGACCCTCAGGAAAGAATAGGGGATTGTTTTCTATTTCTTTGGGCGTGAAATGGTGCTGAGATCAGTGGTTCCCCACCTTGGCTGGGGGGCTTTTTAAAAATCCTAGTGCCTGGGATGTACCCCAAACAAAGTACTTCAAATTTGCGGGGGTGGCTCACAAGGTGTCGGGTCTTTTGAAAGCTCCCCAGATGATTCCAAAGTGCAACCAACATTGAGAGCCAATCATTAAGAATGTTTCCTTTTCCTTTTGAAGGACCTCTTGGGGCATGACCTGGATACATGAAAGTGCTTCAGTTTCACCAAACTGATTTCAAATTTTGTTAAGAGATAGATGAAAATGTCTAGGAGGATGCATATTTTTATTTATTTTTATTGAAGTACAGTTGATTTACAATGTTTCGGGTGTACAGCAAAGTGATTTGGTTTTACATACATATATATACATATAGATTCTTTTTCAGATTCTTTTCCATTATAAGTTATTACAAGATATCAAATATAGCTCCCTGTGTAATACAGTAGGTCCTTGTTGTTTATCTGTTTTACATATAGTAGTGTGTATTTGCTAATCCCAATTTATCCCTCCCCCGCCTTTCCCCGTTGGTAACCGTTTGTTTTCTATGTCTGGGACGCTATTTCTGTTTACTAAATAAGTTCATTTGTATCATTTTTTTTTAGATTCCACATACAAATGATATCATATGGTATTTGTCTTTCACTGTCTGACTTACTTCACTTAGTATGATAATCTCCAGGTCCATCCATGTTGCTGCGGATGGCATTATTTCATTCTTTTGTATGGCTGAATAATATTCTATTGTGTATATACGTACCACATCTTCTTTATCCATTTATCCATTGATGGACATTTAGGTTGCTTCCATGTCTTGGCTATTGTAAATAGTGCTACAATGAACATTGGAGTACATGTATCTTTTTTTTTTCCTCTACCTATTTTATTTTATTTTTTATTTCTTAACATCTTTATTGGAGTATAATTGCTTCACAGTGGTGTGTCAGCCTCTGCTCTACAACAAAGTGAATCAGCTACACATATACATACATCCCCATATCTCCTCCCTCTTGCGTCTCCCTCCCACCCTCCCTATCCCACCCCTCTAGGTGGACACAAAGCACCGAGCTGATCTCCCTGTGCTATGTGGCTGCTTCCCACTAGCTATCTATTTTACATTTGGTAGTGTATATAAGTCCATGCCACTCTCTCACTTCGTCCCAGCTTACCCTTCCTCCTCCCCGTGTCCTCAAGTCCATTCTCTACGTCTGAGTCTTTATTCCTGTCCTGCCCCTACGTTCTTCAGAACTTTTTTTTTTAGATTCCATATATATGTGTTAGCATAATGGTATTTGTTTTTCTCTTTTGACTTATTTCACTCTGTAGGAAAGTCTCTAGGTCCATCCACCTCACTACAAATAATTCAATTTCATTTCCTTTTATGGCTGAGTAATATTCCATTATATATATGTGCCACATCTTCTTTATCCATTCATCTGTCAAGGGACACTTAGGTGCTTCCATGTCCTGGCTATTGTAAATAGTGCTGCAGTGAACATTGTGGTACATGACTCTTTCTGAATTATGGTTTTCTCAGGGTATATACCCAGTAGTGGGATTGCTGGGTTGTATGGTAGCTCTATTTTTAGTTTTTTAAGGAAACTCCATATTGTTCTCCATACTGGCTGCCCCAATTTACCTTCCTACCAACAGTGCAAGAGGGTTCCCTTTTCTGCACACCCTCTCCAGCACTTATTATTTGTAGACTTTTTGATGATGGCCATTCTGACTGGTGTGAGGTGGTGCCTCATTGTAGTTTTGGTTTGAGAATGCATATTTTAGTGGTTCAGTATTTGTTAGATTATATTAGCCTTAGGGTGCTATAGTCAAGAGAATAGGATGAAGACACCCTATTCTGTAATTATCAAGTTCAAGCACTAATGATTTAAATTAGATAAATCTACAGATGAATCTTTATGTACTAAATATGCAAATTAAAAAGCACTTTTAAAAAGAATTTTTCCCATAATAGTATGAATTCAAAGCAACATCTCACATGCTATTATGAGCTGTAAATCAATGATACTGAAGGTGACCCAATATGCTGAAATTGAAATTGGCTTATCAGTGAGTTACATGGATTTAAATCTGAAATAATTCCTTCCTTTTCATAATTATACTGCATGTCTTCACTTAAAGTTTACCTCTCCACATGGCTAGAAGGCGCTGGTGATTCAGATAGGCTTATTTTGGTTGAAATTTGGATACTCAGTTAAATTACAGTCACTGGATCATCAAGACCTTTAGCCATCACCTAATCTTGACTCTCTTCCAGTGTGGAAATATAGATATATGTATACATAAACACCTCCAGATAATTACTACTAAAATAGAGAGACAAAGGAGTTGAGATTATTTTCCTCCCTTGACTGAATATTTGGATTGTCTACAGGTTTTTACTGGTCATTTCTATTTCCTAAGATCAGAAAAGATCAACTCTGTACTGGGCTCCATTGAGGAGAAGGGTTTAGGAGACAGTTACAAGATGCCATTAACATAAAATGGTCAGTTGGCATTTATGCTTTGATGCTACAAAGACAACAGGGAACATAGTAGCTGCATTTTTCAAATGAGGCTATAAAGTCTAACAAACAATGTTTGCCCTATTTCTACATAGAAGAGGAAGTGTGGAAAATGTTGCATCCATACTAAATTACTGGACCGCCCAGGGCATTTTCAGAGGTTATGGGGGCAATGAATAAAACATTTGAAATCAGACTGTCCTCCAGATTTATTCCAAAAGTAGCCTTGGTTCTAAGTAATTTGTTAGATTCTTATTGATAATTTAAATAATGGGAAATATTTATTAAGAATAAATAAATACCAATATAATAAATAAATAATACTATGTAACATACCAAATCACTCAACTATGTTGGAGAAAGGAATGTGTTCCATTAGCATTTTTGACAAACACTAAAAACACACAAAAAATCCCACACAGGAGGCACTATATCAATGCATATGTAATAAATAATAGCTACTACTTAATGCACTTTAAATAAATTACCTCATTTAATACTCACAATTACTTATATAACTGCAAATACTCCATTTTACAGTTGAGAAAACTGAGAACTAGAGAAATTTAGTAACTCCATCAAAATCATACATCTAATAATAAGTAGTAGAACCAGGAGGCACACCTAAATGTGATTCTCAACTCCCCTGGACCACTTCAGTTCCAACAAGTGAAGGCTTTAACTAACTTTCAAATGCTGTGGATTCACAGTTGTAAGAACTGTAATCCCAGATCAAGAGATAAGAATAAAGCACAGGCCAAAGCTTTGTGGTCAGGTTGGTTTGCAGGACATAATGAGATTAGAATGAGAAGTTTTACCGCAAAGGAGAGGTCTCCAAGAAGCTTGATTTTTCATTTGGAATTGTATCATGTGAGTGTTTAAACTATCCTCAAGATGATATTGATTCCTATTTGTGTGTGTTCCACTTTGAAATTCCTAATCATTTGGAGGTAAATTAATTTGTTCCATTTTGTTTTAGCCTGTATATAAAACACCTAAATTTTATTTCTCTGAATCGGTGTTTCTTAACCTGATCCTTAAATCACAAGGATTAGAATTACTTGCTTGTTAAAAAATATACTTCCTGGATCCCACTTTAGATCATCTGAATCAGACTTCTAAGGTCAGGGCCTGGAGAAGCTCTCTTTCATTTTATAAACTAATAAGGTTGTGGTAGAAATTAATTTCATTTGCCCAAAATGTAGATTCTGAAATCAATACTCATTATAATGATTTAGACAGACAATACAAAACTTCAGAGAAGTAGGGCAATACTACTGATATACTTCATATACTATTTTCTTCTATCCTCTTTTCTTCATGTTAACTTCTTCCTGCCCTTTTCTTCATTCATCAAACACTAGCTGATTCTTCTACAGTGTGCAGCCACTAGGCTGTCCTGGGATACATGACCATTGTCACATTTGGGAGACTCTGCATACTTCATCCTCCCTGTTCTTGCACATTAGAGAATTCCTGCTCTAAAGAAACTTGTTAGATATTGTTAAATCCACCATTTTCCAAACATATTTACCCACATATGTATCCTTTCTTCAAAGAGTATCTGTTATCCTGGAGAGCACCTTTAGAAAAAGTGGACATGACAATGACATTTTTAAACATACTAACATGCAATCAATAATTGGTGGAATTTGCTGGCAGTGCATTTATTGCCTTTTTAAAGCAACCATTGCTAAAGAAGTAAAGGATAAAAGGCTTCTGGTAGATTATCCATGCCCTGAAGTTTCTCTTGGAAGGCTTGACCTATACTAAAGGAAATAGAGGCAATCCTGAGTTTTTTGATTATACCAGACTTTAGGCAAGAATCCTAATAAATATTTCTACTTCTTTTTAGAAAAGTGCAAACTCAACCAATTCAACTATTTTGTTATAAATTTGGGTAAATGATTCAGTATTATCATCTTGGTCTCTGTCTCATTGTTAGTTTTCAGTTTGTCTTTATTTGCGTTTACATTATTAAAGCTACATGTATATTTTAAAAACACACAAATCAAACAGAAGCATATAAAGTACACAGTAAAAACCAAAAGTGATTCCCCATTCCTATCATGCCAGTCTCATTTCCCAGGAGTATTTCTGCATTTCTTTCTATGTTTTTTTCTATATTGTGTTTACACCCATACACACACACAAATATATAATATATAAAATAAGTATATATTTTTACAAAGATAACATCGCGTATTATTCTAAAATCCACTTTTGGGTATTAAATATATAGTCTCAGGTTTCTGAAGTTCCCTGGAAATAGGGCTCTGAGGTTCCTGTGCACCTTTCACAATTTTTATAGTACATGAGCTATGTAAGTAATAACACCTGGACCTAATTTTTAAAAGAATTCTCATAAGTGAATTGCTTGCCGAAATATCCAGGTACCACTTGGTTAGTTAATAATGTCTTAGCACATTATTACACGAGGACGTATTCTCATGCATTAGTTATAAGTGTGCCACATGACTTTCATAACTGCATTCTACACAAACACATTTTTTTGCAAAACAAATACACTTTATTTTTTTTAACATCTTTATTGGAGTATAATTGCTTTACAATGGTGTGTTAGTCTCTGCTGTATAACAAAGTGAATCAGCTATACATAAACATATATTCCCATATCTCCTCCCTCTTGCATCTCCCTCCCACCCTCCCTATCCCACCTCTCTAGGTGGTCACAAAGCACCGAGCTGATCTCCCTGTGCTATGCTGCTGCTTCCCACTAGCTATCTAGCAAAACAAATACACTTTAAATGCACTAGAAGAGATTTACTATTTAAAGGGAAGCTGGCAAAAATTCTACTTTACATCTAAGAATTCTACTGAAAAGTAAATAATTGCTCCCTAACTCATGAATCTGAGTAATCTGGGTTTTTATAAATTAAACGTGTGGGTGTTGGGAAGACTTTACAACCCTCCAAAACAAGATAACAGAATCTTACAATTGTAAGGTCTAGGTCTTTTTCAAAATCATGATCCATAAGAAAGATAAAGATAAATCTTTGAATTAAGGAAAATGTTCTTTCCACAGTGTCATTTCTTTCTTCCATTTTTTCCCCTTTGGTGGGATATCAAATGGAGGATATTTTTAGTTTATTTATACTGAACTGTTACTTGGTGAGATTTACATTTAAAACAAAATATTTATTTGAAGGGATTAGCTATCATTATGTTTAAAATTGTATTTACAGTGTTTTGTAAAATAAAGCAAACCATGCACTTGATAAAAATGCTCAGGCAGTAAAAAAAAGATAGAGACTCAAAGTGAAATCTCCCTCTTAAATCTCACCCTCAACAAGTAGTACCACTCCCCAAGATAACTATTGTTAATAGTATCTTGTTTTTAATCCTTTGTGAAGAAAAGTCTGTCATATGCCAGGTCTATATATTTTTTTGTTATTCCCCAGACAGGATCGTCCCATACATGCTGTTCTGAACCTTATCTTTTTCACTAAATAATATATGTTAGAACTCATCATATTGGCATAAACAGATTTATTTCATTCTTTTTAACAACATTGCATTCCTCCTTATGACTTCACCATAATTCATTTAACCTAGCCTTTGTTTGGGGGCACTTTGGTGGTTTCCATCTTCTTGCTTGTATAAATGTTGCTACTGTGAACATCTTTATGCTTACCTATCTTGGCACAGATATGTAAGAATATCAGTGGATAATTGTTAGCAGTGATATTACCCACATAGATTAAGAGGCATGAAAATACTCAACATTCAAAAGCATGTCAGGGGCTTCCCTGGTGGCGCAGTGGTTGAGAGTCCACCTGCCGATGCAGGGGACACGGGTTCGTGCCCCAGTCTGGGAAGATCCCACATACCGCGGGGTGGCTGGGCCTGTGAGCCATGGCCGCTGAGCCTGCGCGTCCGGAGCCTGTGCTCCGCAACGGGAGAGGCCACACAGTGAGAGGCCTGCGTACTGCAAAACAAACAAACAAACAAACAAAAGCATGTCAAAGCAAAAACTCTAATACTGGTAGTGGCAGTGCAAATTGGTGCGAACTTCTGGAAGGGCAATTTGATTATGTCTTAACAAAATTTGAAATTCACATATAGTTTTATCTAGAAATTTTGCTGTCAGAAACTAACATAATGGTATTTGTCAATTATATCTCAGTGAAAACAAAAAGAGAAAGAAATTGACAGTATCAATACATAGTATAATTGCTTTTTTGCATAGAAAGTTTTTGTTATTGAAGTATAACTGATTTACAATATTATATTAGTTTCAGATATACAGCATAGATTCAATATTTTTAAAGATTATGCTCCATTTAAAGTTATTACAAACTAATGGCTATATTTCCCTGTCTTGTTGCTTATTTATTTTATACATAGTAGTTTGTATCTCTTAATCCCCTATCCCTATCTTGCCCCTTCCTCCTTCCCTCTTCATACTGGTAACCACTAGTTTGTTCTCTATAACTGTGAGTCTGTTTCTGTTTTGTTATGTACATTCACTTGTGTTACTTTTTTAGATTCCACATATAAGTGACAACCTAGAATACTTGGCATTCTCTGACTTATTTCACTAATCTTAGTGGCTTCTAGGTCCACCCACATTGTTGTAAAAGGCAGAATTTTATTTTATTTTTATTTTTTTGGTACGCGGGCCTCTCACTGTTGTGGCCTCTCCCGTCGCGGAGCACAGGCTCCGGACACGCAGGCTCAGCGGCCATGGCTCACGGGCCCAGCCGCTCCGCGGCATGTGGGATCTTCCGGGACCGGGTCACGAACCCCTGTCCCCTGCATCGGCAGGCGGACTCTCAAGCACTGCGCCACCAGGGAAGCCCAAAAGGCAGAATTTTTTTTATGGCTGATTAATGTTCCACCTTCTTTATCTATTCATCTGTTGATGGACAGTTGGGTTGCTTCCATATCTTGGCTATTGTAAATAATGCTGCTATGAACATTGCAGTGTATGTATCTTTTTGAGTTAGTGTTTTCTCTTTTTTTTTTTTTTGGATATATGCAAAGTAGAAGTAGAAGTGTTGGATCATATGGTAATTCTGTTTTGAGATTTTTGAGAAACCTCCATACTGTTTTCCATAGCGGCTGCACCAGTCTACATTCCCACCAGCAGTGTACATGGGTTCCCTTTTCTCTACATCCTTGCCAACATTTGTTATTTGTAGACTTTTTGTTGTTAGCCATTCTGACAGGTGTGAGGTGATGTCTCATTGTGGTTTTGATTTGCATTTCTCTAATAATTAGCAACGTTGAGCATCTTGTCATGGGCTGTGGAGAAATGTCTATTCAGGTCTTCTACCCATTTTTTAAATTGGGTTGTGTTTGGTTTTTTGAGCTGTTTATATATTTAGATATTAACCCCTTACCAGTCATATCATTGGCAAATATTTTCTCCCATTCAATAGTCTGTCTTTCCATTTTGTCGATGGTTTCCTTTGCTGTGCAAAAGCTTTTAAGTTTAATTAGGTCCCACTTGTTTATTTTTGCTTTTATTTATTTTGCCTTAGGAAAGAGATCCAAAAAATATTGCTACGGTTTATGTCAAAGGGTGTTCTGCTTATGTTTTCTTCTAGGAGTTTTATGATTTGGGGTCGTACATCAGGTCTTTAGTCCATTTTGAGTTTATCTTTGTATGTGGTGTGAGGAGATGTTACACAGTATCATTTCTTATAGACATAACCTCTTATATTACACCTGTAAGAATATTAGAGCTGGAAAGGAATTTAGAAATTACCTACTCCAATTTCTGAGGTCCAAGGAGGGTAAGTTACATAGTGAACAGGTGCCCCCTAGAGACTATTATAGAAGTTCAGCACTGGCTGCCAGATATGCTAAAAGAGATGGACGATTAGACACATCCTTCTCCTCTCAGACCTCCGCCTCATTGACCACGGTCACTATATTGCTTTCGCTTTCCTTTGCCACATCTGTTCTTATGTTGTTATGTTAGATCTTCATCAAAGGTATAGCTCAGGAACACTTTTTCCTAGAAGATAGGTCCACTCTGTATGATTTTGGGCAGGAGAGAATAGGAGAGAGACCAGGGTTAGGAAAATGAGTGAGGGGCCTGGCATTTGTTCCTTATGGGATGGGAATTAAAAAGAGTCAGGGGTCAGGGTGGTCTCCTTAGTTTCCAGAACGTGTCCTGATCTATCGTGACCTTAGTCATTCCAAAAAGGGAAAGCACCTACCAGTCATAGGTTTGTAGAACCCACAGTGTGAGTCATAGATTTCTGCAGCTGGCATCAATTAACTGGATAGGTAGCAGGTGCTTCATCAAAAGATGATTATGTCTGTAGACTTTTAATACTCAACATCTGAATATATGGTACATATGGCAAACAGGCATGTATACATATATGTAGCATGACATCAACAGGCAATTCAAACAAAAAAGAGAATTACCAAACATGGGGGGAAATGTTCATCTTAATTAGAAACAAAATAAAAACAATCATAAGGTGATATTTTCTGTCCAACACGTTAGCAAAAAAGATATTTTTTCAAAAAATACTTAATGCTATTAAGGTTTCCTTGAAATGGGTGCTGTGAGGGACCTTGTGAAAATACAGCTGACAGTATAAACTCAAAACACAGAAATATTTGGGGCCAATAATCCCACTACTAGGAAGTTAGCCTGAGGACATCATTTAGGAAAGGAAGTTGCTGTAAGCTCTAGGATGTTCCCAACAACTTTATTTTTAACTAGAAAAACTGTAAGCAGCCTAAAGTCCAATCAGTGAGGAATGGTGAGTAAAATTGTGGTAGGCCAAATAGATGAAACATTCAATAGATGATGATTATCAAACCCATATAACTTCATGAGCAGATATTATGATATATCCATAAAAGCAATATGTGAAATTGTCCACAATGATTGACAAACTGAGTGTATGTCTCTGCATGGATAAGTTTTGGAGGAATACACACACAAAACATACAAAGTAGACTTTGTATTAGAACAGGAATATGCAGGTTTTCCCTCCATTTGTAATATTTTGATTAACAATAATAATAAAATTAAACAATAAAAATAACAAATCTAAGAAGGCCTATAAATATTTTCACTTCTCATAAAGTTTTCTCCTGCTCATTCTGTACATATTCTTGCTTGTTCCCACCTAGGATGTGAAGAAAAGATATGTTTTGCTCAATATGTATAATTTCAGGTAGACCCTTTGAGAATTTAAGCACAATTCCAATGTGCTCTCAACTCATTTTGGAATAAGAGGACCCTAATGATGTAACAATAGAATCAAATCACATAGGACTTTAAAAATGGTTGCTATTTTTAAATGCGAGAAGATGTATGCTCATTCAATATTTAAACATTTCCAGTGCCAGTAAGTCTAGCTCACAAAGCAGCATATTCAATTTACAAATTTCCTTTCATTCATGGTATATGTATTGAGCCAATTCTCTCTTTAGAATGAGCAGCCAGACAGTAACAAGACTGAAAGTGGGGAGACCAGTTCGGAGGCTTTCTCATTAGTGCAGATGAGAGATAATGAAACCTGAACTAAGTCAGCACACAGAGAGGAAAATGGAAGAACAACTTTACAATGTATTTAGAAAACAGATCAACTAGACTTAATGACTAACTCCAACCCAAATTCAAGGGAAGGGGATTAGTTTCCATCCCTCAGTAAGAGGAGTAGAAAAGAATGTATGGCCATCTTTAACCTGACACACCCTCCTTCCATGTTCTGTATATTTGTTTTAAAAATCTGAGCTCATCAGAAAGCCCAGACATCTACAGTGTTTCTCCTTTTAATTTTCAGATGCTCACTTCTCTTTCCCCACTGAGAGACACTTTTCTTAGTTTTAAGGACTTTCTTTCCATTTTGAATTAATCTCTGTTAAGATCTGTGTCCACAGAATAATCTAGATCGTGTACCTTAACTTTTAAAAGTTCATTTTTCTGAATTCTAAACAGTGCTTCTCCAATGTTAGTGTGCACACAAATCACTAGGTGATCTTGTTAAAAAGCAGATTATGATTCTGTAGGTCTGGGTGGGGCCCGAGATTCTGCATTTCTAACAGGCTCCCAGATTATGCAATGTTGCTAGTCCTCTCACCATACTTTGTGTTGCAAGAGTCTAGAGAATCCTATCTAATTCCAACATTGCTTAGCTCACTTAGCCGCATGACACTCTACCAATCAGGTCTTCCTTTTGGGACAGAATAAATTTCAGAATGCTGTTATTTCCTAGGCTTTTTCAAGTGATGTAATTGGAGATACATCAAACCAATAATTTATCAAAGACTCTGCTCGTAGTGAAATAAATGTCCAGATAGCTAACGTTTCCTATCATAGATACATCTTGTCACTGTGCCTACTTCATACTCTGTAAGATATTGATAACATTTTTATAGAGTCACATGTCAGAGGTATGAAGCAGATATGGTTATCTTCATTCTATAGATAGAGAAACAGGCTCAGAGAGGACAGGTAAAGTGCCTCAGGTCAAACAGCTGGTAGGTAGTTAAGTGCTGCCTCCCTAACCTGGATCATCAGACTCTAAACAATAAAAAATTGACAGAAGAAAAGTCTGATGAGGGTTCCTAAGACAAGCATTGCTTACTACTAATCACATGAACCAATATCCCAAACCCAGAGCACCCCTAAAGTCTGGGAGAATAAAACTCAATGACGTCTCTGGGTATTTGGAAAAAATAAAACCATCTATTTGCACATGAGATCATTCTTGATCCATTTTCCATCACTAGCCATAGATGAAGAAATACTCTCACTACCTCCAGACCCCAGACAACCATAATGACATGAGCAACTACAAGTCTCCCCCTCCCCAGTCCCCCAAGAACAGGCTTAGGTGTAGGGCTGGCATTGTCATGTTGAAGTTGTATTGAGAGCTTTTCTTCTTTGTTGAACGTCAAGAATCAGGTCTGGGGAAAAAATCTGTAAGTACTGTAATTAACTTCAATTTTAATTTCTGGGTGTCTTTTTTTTCTCCTAGCTGCTGCCAAGGTTCTCCTTCAGTCCCATCACTTAGAGCAGAATTCACGAAGCTCAGGCCAGACATCCCTGGGCAATTTTTGTGAGGTTTCAGGGTGATGTGCTCAAGCTCTTCTGGGAAACTTGGAGCCAAACTAAAATATGGATTGATTGCTTAAAAAAAAAAAAAGTCCACCAGTTTCAAGAAGCCAGTTTACATTTCTCAGTTTGGGGAAAAACTTTTAGGAGTTGGAATTTTAATACTTTATGGTTTTCAAATTGGGTATAATACATCTAAACTTCACTTCATTTTCTTTCTCATTTGCTTATTTTTTATTATTCCTTCCTTTTCTATTACTATTACTTTTCTCTATATGTGTTCATACGTAGCTCTATGTACATTTGTTCTGTTATGAATTAAAAGCACTAAAAGACCCAGAAAATTTATCCCTCTAGTCTGCTCCAGTGCAGTTTAAATTAAGGTCCTCACTTCTTTTAAAATCCAATTTATGTTACTTGGAAGCTACATTTCATATTATCCATTATAATGCCTGTTTACCCACAAATTAATAGTGTACCAGATAGAACAAATGGAATAAAAATAGAATCTATTTGAGAAGTTAGGCTTAAGGAATAAAAAAGGCCTACTGTGTAATAAACTTGTGTAGGGAGAGGGCAAGATGAGGGCACTGTTGACTGACCCAAAGGATAGAAGCCATCCAGTATTATTCTGGCATTTACTGAGGAGTAAGACCGTGCAGGGTATACTAAGTGTTCTGGGGTTTAAAACATGTGAGACTCTATTTCAGTCTTCAAGATGCTCACAGTCTGGATAGGGAGACAGATTAGAAGACAAAAATCAAAGAGTAATGTTATGGGAATAGTAGAGGAACGAGATTCCTTTCAATGGAGGTAGAGGAAACTGGGAAAAGGTCATGGAGGTGATTTCATTTGAACCAAAACTTAAAGGATGGACAGGAATTCAATAAACAGGAATGAATGGTAAGGATAGTTAGAGAGAGCAAATAGCTTATGCTATTATCATCCACAGAGGTGGGAAGGTGAAAGGCATGCACAGAGAATCACAGAGAATGTGATTAATGGAAAAACGTGCATGATGGACTGTAGAACTGAAAGCTAGAAAAGTAAACCTCCCTTTTCATAATTTTACCGTGGTGTATATCCTCTAAGACCAGTGCTTCTAACTTAGTTTTGTAAGCCCACTTCCTTTCTGTAAGGCCTCTTGATTAAGAGTCAAAATTGAGATTTTTTTTTTACTCATTGATAGGTATAAAGAAGAGGTATTGTTTTCCTTCTTGGGCTTCATAACAATGTGTCTCCTATATATTTATAATCCCCCATCACTTTTCAGGCATGTCCATATTCTTTCAAAGTGTGGACATCTAGTCACTCAAAGATAAGTTTATGTATTGTGAATATGAGATGGATAACAGTTTATAATCAGGGCTTAATGAAAGAAGAATATAAGTCATTGACATGTCTTTTCCTTGCTCAGTTTACTTTTAATTTTATTCCATTGTATAGTTCGTATAGGATGTCTCCATTTCTATCAGGAGAGCTACTGAAAGATACTGATTGAAATAATTCTCTTTGAATTAATTTGACTTGATCCTAAATTGCCATATTCTGACTCTCCTCTAGGCTCAAGTGTGAATATCTATTTTCGTTCTATAAATGTTGTTAGGTTCAAGGTCAGTGTCACTACATTCTCAATAATTCTGACTGGTATCACATCTAAGCTGTATCCATTCTCGGGGCTGCAGTTACTTCCAAAGTAATGTGGATATCACAGATTTTTAGGAATGTCAGTCATTCTAAACGTAAGCAAAGTGCCTTATTCTTTAAATTTGTCCCCTTATAGAGTATGGCTTAATTAATCCATTAGGAGATTTTGAAGGAGACTTACGACAGGATAGGAATTGAGGGCCATCCTCCACATCTGGAAGCTTCTTTTTGACTCTCCCACTTCAAAATCCTACTTTTTTAATATATAAATTTATTTATTTATTTATTTTTGGCTGCGTTGGGTCTTCGTTGCTGCACACAGGCTTTCTCTAGTTGCAGCGAGCAGGGGCTACTCTTCGTTGCGGTGCGCAGGCTTCACATTGCGGTGGCTTCTCTTTGTTGCGGAGCATGGGCTCTAGGTGTGCGGGCTTCAGTAGTTGTGGCATGGGAGCTCAGTAGTTGTGGCTCATGGGCTCTAGAGCACAGACTCAGTAGTTGTGGCACACGGGCTCAGTTGCTCCGTGGCATGTGGGATCTTCCCTGACTAGGGCTCGAACCTGTGTCCCCCTGCATTTGCAGGCAGATTCTTAACCACCGCACCACCAGGGAAGTCCCTCAAAATCCTACTTTTGACAGCAAGAAAATTTTGTATTGTGGAAGGTGAAAAAAAAGAAAAAAGAATTATTTGGTTTTTGATAGCTTTCCCTAGGCTTACATCTATTTATTATCTAAGGAGGCAGAAGTCCTCCTTTTTAGGAAAGTGTATCATCATTATTTTGTTGGACTCATAAAAACCACAGTATTTCAAATTACTGTATTGTTTAAAGTGACTATTCATGTGCATATTGAACATATCATAGGTCACAGATAACTCTTCATCTAAACCTTTACTGATAAGGGTGGCTGGATTCTGTTTTCAGTTTCATTTATCTCTTTTTCCAAGATGTGAAGGCAATACATTTTTCTCTTGCCTCCATCTGCTTCCCTCACCCCCTCTTCTTTTGCTCACAGCATGGGAAGGAGAGTTACAGCTTAGCCTGTTTTGCTTATGGAACTGTGCCAGGAGCAGTTTTGAAGGTGTTTTAAAAATGAAGACATCTGGCAGCTGGCATACTTACAATTCATTTGCCAAAGACAAGTTGCACACTGCTGGAATTTTTAACTGAAGATCACGCACCAGGTAAGAAGCAGTCAGGTGGAGCTGGTGCATAGGAAGCCACACACTCAGAAAATGTTAGCTCTGTGAAGTTGGGTGGACTAAATCAAGAAACACGCCTGCATCCTTGTCTACCAACCCCCTTGTCACCAGGCCCCCTTAAAAGAGGTGAGAGGAAAAACATCCAAGCCAAGAAAATTGACAGTGAATCACAAGGCGCTGACATGTCAGCAGAAGCCCTAGAAAACAGGCAAGAGGAAAGGGTATTAAGAAAATAAAAACATGAAAAGAGAATTTAACATAGTGTTGGGTAAACATGGTTCTGTCAATTGAATGGTCCAGTTTTTCAGAAAGAAGTAGCCTAAGAGATTATGGTTTCATGGTTCACCCCACTAGTGAATTACTAACAGTAAACCAATGAATGCTCTGAAAATTTACTTGATGTTTGACAGTATTAGGGTAGTTGTTTTGGGTTTTCTGTTTTAAAATCTTTTATTGTAACTGGAAATCACTAAATACTAGTGCCAGATCAATTGGTTTTGTAATTTTACACTTGGATTAAATGAATCTGTGTTTTATACCTTTGTTCTTCTGAAACAGGAATTTAACTCACAAATATGGGCATTTCATTATGAGATTAACACTTGACCTAACAGAACAAGGGAGAGAAATTATCCCACCACATTGACAATCTCTCTCTGACAAATTTCAGCACTTTAAAAGTAGTGGGGGGGCTTCCCTGGTGGCGCAGTGGTTGAGAGTCCGCCTGCCGATGCAGGGGACACGGGTTCGTGCCCCGGTCCGGGAAGATCCCACATGCTGCGGAGCGGCTGGGCCTGTGAGCCATGGCCGCTGAGCCTGCGCGTCCAGAGCCTGTGCTCCGCAAGAAAAAAAAAAAAAAAAAAGTAGTGGGGGCGACCACCTAGAGGGGAGGAGAGGGAGGAGATATGGGGATATATGTATACGTATAGCTGATTTCACTTTGTTATACAGGAGAAACTAACACACCATTGTAAAGCAATTATACTCCAATAAAGATGTTAAAAAAGTAGTGTGGGCCATATTTGACATACAGGCAATAAGATATATGTTTATAAAGCAAGAATTAGAGATTATTTGTGTTAGAACTTGATATATTTCCATGTAACAAGTCTGGAGTTTTTTCCTTCGGTCCTTCTGCGTCCAGGCCTCTTGTCTCCGGTGTTCTTGTCTCCTGTTCAAAACATTATACATGGGGGTATTGGTTAGTGAAGAAGGAAGGAGACAGTGTTGCAGTTATAATTCTGTTGTTGAGGGCAGTTGACCCTCACCTTACTGCAGATGGAGACAATTGCTGGCCTTGCAGAGGCTGCGAACTTGTGGCCTAAGTGCAGGATCTAGTCCAAATATATGTGCATTTGACTCACTATCAACTTGCAGAGTGTTTATGATTTTTAAAGTAAGTTGACAGGAGAGTTCACATTTTTAAAAGTTTGGATTTCCAGTTTCTTTTTTAAAATCAAAAGATCAGGCATCACCATCCACAATCCCTCATGAGAGCCGTCTGCTGGCCCTGGCCTCCATGATGCGATGGCTCAGGGGTCCTCCAGTCACCAGGTCCTGACACTCTCATTCTCTCCCCAGGGTTGAATGCAAATTGCTACTTCCCTGTGTTCCTGCTGTTATTTTTCCAAACTCAGAGTCAAAAGGAAAGTGAAATGTTTCTTACATCTTTGTCAAAAGTGTGGAAATAGAAACAAGCCAGAGAGACATGTTTTTCTAATACCAGGCCCACTGCCCACAGTGATATTACCTCTCCCGCCCCTACTGCCCCCTGAGTCTGTTTCCTTCCTTACCTCCTCTGCCCACCTCAGATTCTGTGGGTCGAGACTTGGGGTTCAAGCTGCCTCCTGGCCCAGCCAGGATCACGAAACCTGTACGTCACATCAGAACTGCTGCAATATCACAAACAGAGCCTTCTTAAAGATACCCAATAGGGCTTCCCTGGTGGTGCAGTGGTTGGGAGTCCGCCTGCCGATGCAGGGGACGCGGGCTTGTGCCCCGGTCCGGGAGGGTCCCGCGTGTCGCGGAGCGGCTGGGCCCGTGAGCCATGGCCGCTGAGCCTGCGCTCCGCGGCGGGAGAGGCCACAACAGTGAGAGGCCCGCGTACCGCAAAAAAAAAAAAGGTACCCAACAGACGGTCCATCCCTGGATTTCAAATGCTCTTAATGGGTGGGAGGATGGGAAGGTAGGAGACCTGGGGATGAGGAGCTGGGGGAGGGGGACAGTAAACTGTTTGATATTATGTCACTTAAAAATGTACTTTTTGTTCATAAATTTACTCATAAATTGGTATTGCCTGTGACGGATTTTTCTACAATTGGGCTCTGCTGCTTTCATTGAAACTGAGCAGTTACAAAACCTGCGAATATTTTTCTTTCCTTTTTTTTTAAAAAAGAGAAACTGCCATAAGCACATATGGGGAAAATGGTACCTCGTAGAAATGAAGACATTTGCCTGGTGATTTTAGTGATTGGTTATGAAGGCAATGATGCAGGAACTACTCTTTACACGGTCCATCCATTTAGTGTAATTGCTCCCGAAGGAGAGTTTTATAGTTCTTGGAATTGTAACTACGTGAAGTACTAGCAAACTCTACCTCATGTAATCTAAACTGAAGACTCAAGAGATGAATTATAAATGCTTAGAAATGGGTTTTAGAAAGAATATTGATGATTTGTCAACTCTCCATCTTTCCTTTAAAACTTGTTTTTGTTTGACAGTCAAGTGCCTATCAGATGAGGCCCATCTGAAATCCCTGCTGTTTTTCATTCATCACATAAAGATCTTTATTGAGACCTTCTAATATATGAAGCCAAACCTATTGTTTCATTGCAGAATATTGGATCTCTAAAATGACCCTGCAAAATAATTTCTACATTAGTTTTCATTCTCCTTGTGCATGATTTTAGGTCCTTTTTATTTACACAGAATTTTATTACTGGGTTAAAGAGAAGCAAAGTGTACTTTACAGACAGCAAATGTAATCTCCAATAAGAAGGTCTCTAATAGAAAGGGAGTTGGAAAAGTGAAAAATGCAGATTATTGGAAGCAGGTGCATTTTCAAAGAATGATTTCTGGGTGTGTGTGTGTGCGTGTGTATGTGTATGTTGGTAGCAGAGTGGCGGAGACTTAATGTATTCTTTTCAACATTCAATTTTAAAAAGTAAAGTAAAGGAGATGGTTATGTCCTCTTTGTTACTACTATTGATATTAAAACATAAGACTGAACTCGGATGGCATGATCTAGGGCTTTCATTTTAAATTTCAGGTTGTTCATTCACTCAGCCAACACTGAACAAATGCTCTATGCTAAATGTGCTGTGGCTATAGCTGAAAATAAAACAGACATGGTCAGAAGGTCTACAGGCTAATTGGAAAGACAGACATTAAGTAAAATATCACACTTACATGTATTTCAGGAACATACCAGGCCTGCTCCTGCTGTGAGGCATTTGCACTTACTGTTGCCTTTGCTTACACTGCTCTTCCCTCAGATACCTACATAGCTCCATCCCTCACTATCTTAAAGTCTTAGCTCAAATGTCACCTTCTCAGTTGAACAATGCAGAATTCTAAATCCAACTAAATGAGCATAAAATATGAAGAGAAAACAAAGGTATTTTAAGAAATCCATTCAGAAAGAAATGTTCAATGAAGTACTCAAAGAAAACAAAGAAGATTTTAGGAGAAAGAAATACATTAAATACCAAAAATAAGAGAAGAAGAGAAACCAGTGAGACATATGGCTAAGTATAGATCCTGACAAACATGTAAACTTTTAAAAATACTGATAATCTGGAACCAAACTCCAAATGAGTTCAACATAAAAATTGAAGGTGAAGCCAATGTCAGTGAAGGGGAAAATGATAGCATGCTGTGGTTCATTGTCTTTTCTTAGGAGAAGGTTATATACATTTAAATGTACGAGTTTAAAAATTCATGGCTAACCAATACAAGAATAGACACCAAATATGTAATTTTTAAATCTCTGGGGAAGGAAAAAATGGAGAAAACTCAGTTAAATCCCGCCGGCAAAATAGAGAAAGTAAAGAAGAAATTACTTTTTTAAAAAGCTAAATGTTAAATATTTAATAGTGGTAATATGGCCAAACATTTTAATAATTACAAGGAATGTAAAATGTTAATTCTCCTATTAAAAGGTAAAGATTGTCAGATTTTACTTTAACTATGTACTATTTCCCAGAGACACTTCCAAAACAAAATGACACAGCATAATTAAAATAAAGCGATGGACATAGGTATATCAGAAACATGCTAAGTAACCAAGAAAAAGATCAGTTAAAATAATATTAATATTCCTATAAGCTAGTGATGAAAAATCTGAAAGAAAAATTAAGGAAACACTCCCATTTGCCATTGCAACAAAAAGAATAAAATACCTAGGAATAAACCTACCTAAGGAGGCAAAAGACCTGTATGCAAAAAACTATCAGACACTGATGAAAGAAATTAAAGATGATACAAACAGATGGAGAGAGACACTATGTTCTTGGATTAGAAGAATCAACATTGTAAAAATGACTATACTACCCAAGCAATCTACAGATTCAATGCAATCCTTATCAAACTACCAATAGCATTGTTCACAGAACCAGAACAAAAAATTTCACAATTTGTATAGAAACACAAAAGACCCGGAATAGCCAAAAGAATCTTGAGAAAGAAACATGGAGCTGGAGGAATCAGGCTCCTGGACTTCAGACTATACTACAAAGCTATAGTCATCAAGACAGTATGGTACTGGCACAAAAACAGAAATATAGATCATTGGAACAGGATAGAAAGTCCAGAGATAAACCCACACACATATGGTCACCTTATCTTTGATAAAGGAGGCAAGAATATATAATGGAGAAAAGACAGCCTCTTCAATAAGTGGTGCTGGGAAAACTGGACAGCTACATGTAAAAGAATGAAATTAGGACACTCCCTAACACCATACAGAAAAATAAACTCAAAATGGATTGAAGACCTAAATGTAAGGCCAGACACTATAAAATTCTTAGAGAAAAACACAGGCAAAACACTCTATGACATAAATCACAGCAAGATCGTTTTTGACCCACCTCCTAGAGAAATGGAAATAAAAACAAAAATAAACAAATGGGACCTAGTGAAACTTAAAAGCTTTTGCACAGCTAAGGAAACCATAAACAAGACCAAAAGACAACCCTCAGAATGGGAGAAAATATTTGCAAATGAAGCAACTGACAAAGGATTAATCTCCAAGATTTACAAGCAGCTCATGCAGCTCAATAACAAAAAAACAAACAACCCAATCCAAAAATGGGCAGAAGACCTAAATAGACATTTCTCCAAAGAAGATATACAGATTGCCAACAAACACATGAAAGAATGCTCAACATCATTAATCATTAGAGAAATGCAAATCAAAACTACAATGAGATACCATCTCACACCAGTCAGAATGGCCATCATCAAAAATTCTAGAAACAATAAATGCTGGAGAGGGTGTGGAGAAAAGGGAACACTCTTGCACTGTTGGTGGGAATTAAATCGATACAGCTACTATGGAGAACAGTATGTAGGTTCCTTAAAAAAGTAAAAATAGAACTACCATATGACCCAGCAATCCCACTACTGGGCATATACCCTAAGAAAACCATAATTCAAAAAGAGTCATGTACCAAAATGTTAATTGCAGCTCTATTTACAATAGCCAGGACATGGAAGCAACCTAAGTGTCCATCATCGGATGAATGGATAAAGAAGATGTGGCACATATATACAATGGAATATTACTCAGCCATAAAAAGAAACGAAATTGAGATATTTGAAGTGAGGTGGGTGGACCTAGAGTCTGTCATACAGAGTGAAGTATGTCAGAAAGAGAAAAACAAATACTGTATGCTAACACATATATATGGAATCTAAGAAAAAAAAAAAAGAAAAGGTCATGAAGAACCTAGGGGTAGGATGGGAATAAAGACACAGACCTACTAGAGAATGGACTTGAGGATATGGGGAGGGGGAAGGGTAAGCTGTGACAAAGTAAGAGAATGGCATGGACATATATACACTACCAAACGTAAAATAGATAGCTAGTGGGAAGCAGCTGCATAGCACAGGGAGATCAGCTCGGTGGTTTGTGACCACCTAGAGGGGTGGGATAGGGAGGGTGGGAGGGAGACGCAAGAGGGAGGCGATATGGGTATATATGTATATGTATAGCTGATTCACTTTGTTCTAAAGCAGAAACTAACACACCATCATAAAGCAATTATACTCCGATAAAGATGTAAAAATAATAATAATATTAATATGCTATAAATCAGATTTAGGGATCAAAATCATTAATTTGGGCAAAGAGGAAGATTTGACACATTAAACAGAATAATTTGTCAAGATACAGAAGTCACAAATTTTATGTACCTAGCCATCCAGCTTTGACATATATAAAACAAAATGTATTAGAAATGCAAGTAGATATAAAGTCCATATTCTTGGTGGAAGAATTTAGTGCACCTCTCTTAGAACCTGAGGACTAAAGTAACAAAAGAATAATAATAATAAAGATACATAAGGTTTTAATAATACATATAACAAATTATATATGCATACACGTCCAATAAAAAGAGAATACACTTATTTCCAATGCATTAACTTATTTTAAAAAATTTATCACATATTATGCCTCAGTAAATAATCTTAATAAATCTCAAAGAGAAACTGAAATTACACAGGTATGTGCTGACTTCAACAAAATCAGAAATCAATAACAAACTGATGGCTAGAAACAATCTAACTACTTAGGTAAACTTTTAAAAATTCTTAAAATAATTCCTGAGTTAAGAAGGAATAAAAAATACTTACAAGTGAATGATAATGAAGACACTAAATAAAAACGTGGTATATTACTAGGTAAATATATAGCAAAATATTTAAAGAATAATGTCTCAAGTAAAGATAATTTAACATTTAGAAATTTATGTCATTGACTCTAGTAACAATAAAGAAGGACAACAATATGGTCATCTCAGTACATTCCAAATTTTAAAAAAATAAAATTCAGTAACATATATTTTGTTCAAATTCTTAGCAAACTAGGAATAGAGGCAAGCCTCCACACTTTAATAAGGAATATTTATGTCTGCATCTCACAGTACACCAAAATCAATAATGAAACTCTCTAAGTATTACCATTAAAGTCAGGAATAAGTCTCAGTATTGAAGATTGTACTGGCTGTCCTAGGCAATGCAATAAAAAATAATAATAGGGCTTCCCTGGTGGCGCAATGGTTGAGAGTCCACCTGCCGATGAAGGGGACACGGGTTTGTGCCCTGGTCCGGGAAGATCCCACATGCCGCGGAGCCTGCGCGTCCGGAGCCTGTGCTCCGCAACGGGAGAGGCCGTAACAGTGAGAGGCCCGCGTACCGCAAAAAAATAATAATAATAATAATACATTATATGAATATAGGACTAATAATATTAAATAAGAGCTATAAATGTTAGAAAGGAAGAGAAAAATTATGATTTATAAATAATATAATCTTATGTTTTGAAAATCCAAAAGAAATAACTAAAATTACTAGAACTGATAAAAGAATTTAATATAGTAATAAGATTTTAAAAACTCATAGTTTACCTATACACCAATAATAACCAATTAGAAAAATCTTGAATATTATTCACAAATGCAAAAAGGGAAAAACCCCACAAAATATATAGGATATTAGTTTAATAAGAAATATACAAGATTTATACAGAGAAAGTAGTAAAACATTGCCTCAGCAATGGATAGAATTACTCAGTATAGTAAAGCTCACAATTCTCTTCAAATTAATCTGTAATTCAGTGCAATACCAAACAAAAACTTAAGAGCTAATTCATTTTAAAATATATGTGGAGGTGAGAGTAGTCAATAATGTAAAGAAAAATGGAGGTAAAATATCTTCTTAAACCTTTTAAAATATGAAAGCATGTTAAGAAATTAAAAGAGAGTGACATTAGGGGGCAGAAAAATAGATAAGTAAATGAAATAGAATGGAAAGTCCAGAAAAGCAAATTTAAGATATAATAAACATTGTATTTTAAACCGTTAAATACAGGAAAATATTTTTATAATATTGGGATAGGACAAGCACTGTTAAGAGAAAACCTAGAAGCTAAAAAATCAAATTATTGATAGATTTGATAAAATTTCAAACCTATGTATGATCCAATAAAAATCCACAAACAAATTTGTGACAAGCAGTATATTGGGAGAAAATATTTGCAATATATATATAACAAAGGATTATATATAGGATATATAAAGAAGTACTAATAATTAACAAGAAAACGATAAACAACCCATAGAAAAAAATCAGCAAAGGATATCACCAGTCTGGGACTTCCCTGGTGGCACAGCGCCTGCCAGTGCAGGGGACACAGGTTCGATCCCTGGTCCCGGAAGATCCCACACGCCGTGGAGCAACTGAGCCCGTGTGCCACAACTACTGAGCCTGTGCTCTAGAGCCCGCAATCCACAACTACTGAGCCCATGTGCCACACCTACTGAAGCCCGCACGCCTAGAGCCCGTGCTCTACCAAGAGAAGCTACCACAATAAGAAGCCTGTGCACCACAACAAAGAGTAGTCCCCGCTCGCCACAACTAGAGAAAGCCTGTGAGCAGCAACGAAGACCCAACGAAGAAAAGAAAGAAAGAGAGAGAAGGAGGGAGGGAGGGAGAGGGCAGGGGACAGAGAGAGAGAGAGAAAAGAAAGAAAGAGAAAGAAAGAAAGAAAGAAAGAAAGAAGAAAGAAAGAAAGAAAAGAAAGGAAAAAGAATATCACCAGGCAATCTTAAAAAGAGGAAGCATATGTGATTAATTAACAAATAAAAATGTATTCCACCTCAGTAGTACTCAGGGAAATGAAAATTAAATCAGAAGTGAGATATAATTTCTGAGTCATCAGATTGGTAATTTTTTTTTTAATGGCAGAGTTCCAGTGTAATGTAATATTGTTAGAGCCAGCACTTCCACTCCGAGATGTCTGTGGTGGATACTGTTGGCTGCCTGTCCAGCATTTCATCCCTCTAGAACCCTGATTTCTTCAGTATTTCCCTCCCCCTGCCCCTGCCTCCGCAGCCCATATGCCTCAAGAAAAGCTGACCCCACCTTCAGCTTTAGGGGTGAGTCTGACTGAACCAAAAGGTAATCTCAAGCCCTGCTCTCTCAGTCAATGATTGGTTAGAATTCTTGACAATGAGAGGCAAGGAGAATTATGCTGGAAGTTTTCAGCAAAGGTTCTTTCTCGCTCTTAAGAAGAATATCAAGAAGACAAACTTACTTTCTCTCACAAGACATGAAAAAAGCAAAATGTAGCCCAGAAGCTTCTCCCCCCACTGAAATTCCTCTTATATGGACTGATAATTTTCCTACCACATGCCAGATAATGTTCTAGGTTCTAGGAACAGACAGTATATAAAACAGACAAAACTCACAGCTCATAAAACATTCTACTTGGGGAAACAGAAATAAAAAGAAGTTATAAATATAATACATAGTATGACAAATAATAAAGCAGGGAAAGGGAATTGGCAATGTTGGGGTACAATTTAAATATAATAGGGAAGGCCTCCCCCAAAAGGGGACATTGAGCAAATTCTTAAAGGAGGGGAGGAAGAAAGGCATGTTGACATATGAGAGGAAAAGTTTCCAGAAAGAGGAAAAAGTCATTGCAAAGGCACAGAGGCCCAAGTATGCCTAGCATGTTTAAGGAAGAACAAGAAACCCTGTGGGGCTGGATCAGAGTGAGCAAGTAATAAAATAGTAGGAGATAAGGTCAGAGAGATAATAGGGGGCCAGATTGTGGGGGACCTTGTAGACAATTGTAATGGCTTTGGGTTTTGATCTGAGTGAAGTGAGAAGCCATTAGAGGGTTTAGAGGGGTGACATGGTCTTAGTTCCATTTTAGCAAGATAACTCTGGTTGATGGGTTGGCTGGACTGTCAAGGGACAAGAGCAGAAGTAGGGAGAGTAGTTAGGAGTTCACTGCAATAATCCAGGGAGAATTGACCATGGCTTGGAGCAGGATGGTGGCAGGAGTGGGTGGGAAGGGAGTGAAAAATAGTTGAATTCTGAACATATTTTGAAGGTAGAGCCAACAAGATTTGCTGATGGACAAGATAGGGGTGTGAGAAAAAGAGGAGCGTGAAGGAAGACTCCAAAATTTTGAGCCTAAGCAACTCCTGAGAATGGAGTTTTCCTTAACTGAGAAGGGAAACTGGTTTACGGAGGTGGTGGGGAGACATAAGGGGTTTGTTTCAATTTTGTTAAGTTTGAGATACTTATCTGTCAATGTGGAGATGTCAAGTAGACATTTGGATACTTGAGTCTGGCTTTCAGTGAAAATACTGGTTTGGAAGTAAAACTTTGGGAGTTGTCAGAATTCACATGTCACTTTGTCATGAGAAATGTTATGAGATCACCAAGGAAGTGAATGAAGAGAGAACATTTAAGGACTTAGCTCTGGGGCACTCCAGTGTTAATATTTAGGAAAGCTAGAAGGAGGAACAGGCAAGGAGAATAGGAAGGAGCAGTCAAGAAGATAGGGAAAAAATCCAGGGAAGCATAGTGTCCTGAAAGCCAAATGAAGAAAGTGTTTTAAGGAGGAGGAAGCAATCAACTGAGTCAGATGCTAGTGAGTCAGTATAATGTAATGGCTAAGATAACGGCTCTGAAGCCATTCTGCCAGGTTCAAATCCAGCTGTCACATTTATTTGCTATGTGATCTTGAAAAAGTCACTACACCTCTCTGTGTCTCCTTCTCCATATGTAAAAAGGGTATTATAATGGCTCTGATTTCATATGTTATTGTGAGGCAAAGTGTCTATGTTTAACACACTTAGAATAAGTGCCTGGATATGGTAAATGCCCAATAAATGCCAGCTATGATATTTTTTTAACATTGGACATTTTATTATTTTTCTCTTCCAGTTTTATTGAGATATAATTGACATACAGCACTCTATAAGTTTAAGGTCTACAGCATAATGACTTGACCTACCTATACTGTGAACTGATTACCACAAGTAAGTTTAGTTAACATTCATCATCTCATATAGTTACCCCAAAAAAAGGAAAAAATGTTTTTTTTCCTTGTGATGAGAACTCTTAGGATCTACTCTTTTAACAACTTTCAAATATACCATAACAGCTATGATTATTACTACACTTAATAGTAATAGTAGCAGGATGTAGTAGCAAGAAGAAGAGGAAGGAAAGGACTGAGACCCAACCATTGACTTAAGCAATGTGGAGGTCATTTGTGACATTGACAATGAGCAATTTGGGCAGAATGGTGAAAACAGAAGCTTGTTTAAAGTGATATTATGTCCAAAAGAAATTGGGATAAGATGAACCGGAGACAATAAGTACAGGAACTCTTTCAAGAACTTTTTCTTGAAAAACAAAAAGGGCAGCAGAGACATAGATTGGTAGCTATAGGAAGAAATTGAGAAGAAAGGATTTTTTTATTATAGGAGAAACAACAGCTTTCAAATAGTGAGTGTATTTATTTTGTTTTTTTATTGAAGTATAGTTGATTTACAATGTTTCAGGTGTACAAAAAACTGGTTCAGTTATACACATATATACGTATACTCTTTCAGATTCTTTTCCGTTATAGGGTATTACGAGATATTGACTATAGTTCCTTGTGCTATACAGTAGGTCCTTGCTGTTTATCTATTTTATATATAGTAGTATGCATCTGTTAATCTCAAACTCCTAATTTATCCCTCCCTCTGCCTTTCTCCTTTGGTAATCCTAAATTTGTTTTCTATGTCTGTGGGTCTATTTCTATTTTATATATAATTTCATTTGTATCATTTTTTTTAAGACTCCACTATAAGTGATATCATATGGTATTTGTCTTTCTCTGTCTGACTTACTTCACTTAGTATGACAATCTCTAGGTCCATCCATGTTGCTGCAAACAGCATCATTTCGTTCTTTTGTATGGCTGAGTAATATTCCATTGTATCAATATGTATATACCACATCTTCTTTATCCATTTATCCGTCGATGGACATCTAGGTTGCTTCCATGTCTTGGCTATTGTAAATAGTGCTGCAAGGAACATTGGGGTGTATGTATCTTTTTGAATTAGGGTTTTCATCTTTTCTGGATACATGCCCAGGATTGGGATTGTTGGGTCATATGGTAGCTCTATTTTTAGTTTTTTAAGGAACCTCCATATTGTTCTCCATAGTGGCTACACCAACTTACATTCCCACAAACAGTGTAGGACGGTTCCCATTTCTCCACACCCTCTCCAGCACTTATTATTTACAGACGTTTTGATGATGGCCATTCTGACCAGTGTGAGATGGTACCTCGTAGTTTCAATTTGCATTTCTCTAATAATTAGCAATGTTGAGCATCTTTTCATGTGCCTATTGGCCATCTGTATTTCTTCTTTGGAGAAATGTCTATTCAGGTCTTTTGCCCATTTTTTGATTGGGTTGTTTGTTTTTTGGATACTGAGCTGAATATGCTGTTTGTATATTTTAGAAATTAAGCCCTTGGGCTTCCCTGGTGGCGCAGTGGTTGAGAGTCTGCCTGCCGATGCAGGGGACACGGGTTCGTGCCCTGGTCCGGGAAGATCCCACATGCCGCGGAGCGGCTGGGCCCGTGAGCCATGGCCGCTGAGCTTGCGCGTCCGAAGCCTGTGCTCCGCAACGGGAGAGGCCACAACAGTGAAAGGCCCACGTACTGCAAAAAAAAAAAAAAAAAGAAAAGAAAAGAAAAGAAATTAAGCCCTTGTCAGTCACATTGTTTGCAAATATTTCTTCCCATTCCATAGATTGTCTTTTCCTTATGTTTATAGTTTCCTTTGCTGTGCAAAAGCTTCTAAATTTAATTAGGTCCGATTTGTTTATTTTTGCTTTTGTTTCCATTACTCTAGGAGACGGATCCAAAAAAATATTGCTGCGATTTATATCAAAGAGTGTTCTGCCTAAGTCTTCTTCTAGGAGTTTTATAGTATCTGGTCTTAGATTTAGTTCTTTAATCCATTTTGAGTTTATTTTTGTATATGGTATTAGAGAATGTTCTAATTTTTTTCTTTTACATGTAGCTGTCCAGTTTTCCCAGCACCATTTATTGAAGAGACTGTCTTTTCTCCATTGTATATTCTTGCCTCTTTTGTTGTAGATTAATTGACCTTAAGTGTGTGGGTTTATTTCTGGGCTTTCTATCCTGTTCCATTGATCTATGTGTCTGTTTTTGTGCCAGTATCATATGTTTTGATTACTGTAGCTTTGTAATATAGTCTGAAGTTAAGGAGCAGGATTCCTCTAGCTCTGTCCTTCTCTCTCAAGATTATGTAGGCTATTCAGGATCTTTTGTGTTTCCATACAAATTTTTAAATTTTTGTTCCAGTTCTATGAAAAATGCCATTAGTAATTTGATATGGGATTGCGTTGAATCTGTAGATTGCTTTGGGTAGTATAGTCATTTTAACAACACTGATTCCTCCAATCCAAGAACACAGTATATCTTCCATCTGTTATGTTGTCTTCAATTTCTTTCATCAGCATCTTATAGTTTTTGGAGTACAGGTCTTTTGCCTCCTTAGGTAGGGTTATTCCTAGGTATTTGCTTCTTTTTGATGCAGTGGTAAATGGGATTGATTCCCTAATTTCTCTTTCTGATATTTCATTGTTAGTGTATAAAAATGCAACAGATTTCTGTATATTAATTTTGTATCCTGCAACTTTACTGAATTCATTGATGAGCTCTAGTAGTTTTCTGGTAGCGTCTTTAGAATCTTCTATGTATAGTATCATGTCATCTGCAAACACTGACAAAATTTTGCTTCTTTTCCAATTTGGATTCCTTTTATTTCCTTCCCTTCTCTGATTGCTGTGGCTAGAACTTCCAAAACTATGCTGAATAAAAGTGGTGAGAGTGGTCATCCTTGTCTTGTTCCTGATCTTAGAGGGAATGCTTTCAGCTTTTCACTGTTGAGTATGATATTAGCTGTAGGTTTGTCATATATGGCCTTTATTATGTTGAGGTATGTTCCCTCTATGCCCACTTTCTGGAGAGTTTTTATCAGAAATGGATGTTGAATTTTATCAAAAGCTCTTTCTGCATCTATTGAGATGATCATATGGTTTTTGTTCTTCAATTTGTTAATGTGGTGTATCACATTGATTGACTTGTGGATATTGAAAAATCCTAGCCTCCCTGGAATAAATCTCACTCGATCATGGTGTATGATCCTTTTAATGTATTGTTGGATTCGGTTTGCTAGTAGTTTGTTGAGGATTTTTGCATTATGTTAATCCATGTTACTGGCCTATCATTTTCTTTTTTTGTGGTATCTCTGTCTGGTTTGGGTATCAGTGTGATTCTGGCCATAATAGAATGAGTTTGGGAGTGTTCCCTCCTCCGCAATTTTTTGGAATAGTTTCAGAAGGATAGCTGTTAACTCTTCTCTGAATGTTTTGTAGAATTCACCAGTGAAGTCATCTGGTCCTGGACATTGGTTTGTTGGGAGTTTTTAAATTACTGATTCAATTTCAGTACTTGTAATTGGTCTGCTCATATTTTCTATTTCTATTTTAAATATACTTTTAATCAGAGCTTGGCCTTAGAGGAGTCAATCTGAAGACTTTCTGGTGGAGGACAGAGAAGAGGGAGGAATGTGGAGCATTATAAAGTGACTGAGCTCTAGGCACCTCATATTAAGTGTGCTTAGTTGTTATTATATACCTCTCACATACTAGAATGTAAGCTCCATAAGAGAGGGCTCTTATTTTATTCCCTGCTATATCTCTGTCACCTTGAACAGTTCCTCGCACACAGTAGGTATTCAGTAAATATTTGTTAAACTAATGACTACTTTCAGTGAAAATTTGAGGCCCAGAAAAGTTAAATAACATGCTTGCCCAGATTATTATGTCAGAGTTGGATCTAAAACCTGAGTCTCCTTGTTTCCAGTACAGTGAACATTCCAGTATTAGGAAAAGCTGGGTTTCAGAATTTATATCCTTCTCTTCAAAGCAGTATTAAAGAAAGTTACAGCAATTTCAAAGGCTGAAATGAGGCAGAAAAGAGTAAAATGGCTTCCCACTTCTTTTCAAGATTATCCTAAGTCATTGCAAACACTATTTTTATTTTGTTGAAAAGTTAAATTTTGTTGATGATGTGGCTGTTAAGTAATTAAAATAGAAGTCTTGAAAAATCTATAAATGATCTAACAAAACTAGTCATTTATTGAACAATACAAATGAAAACAAAATTTTGAAAATTACCACAGATTTTGACCTTCTTCCTACCACACACATTTTACATATTTTTCAAGGACTACAGTTGAAAATTTAAGAATATAATTCCTTGCGGTAAAAAGTTAAATTGTGTATAAACGTAGCAGATACTTATTTCCACAAAACTCACCAGTAATAGGACTTTTTATGCTATTAGAAATAACCTTGAATCTCTTATTCCTCAATTTAATAAACTGTATACAGCATAAGATTGAAAGGTTAAGACAAGACTTGTATTTCTCTGTAGTATTTACTCTTAGATATTTAGCTGCATTATTAAGCAGCAATGAATCACTTCATCCATATGTAAAACTGCATATATATATATATGAAGCTGTTTTGTAGTTCTGTAAATAACTAGCTAGAACTGGAGAAATATTTTTAGAATGGCCAGGGACTATAAAATGAAGCTAATTCATAGAAGTCTCCAGTTAATTATAGAGAGATTACTAGACGATTTCTACAAAAATATACAAAGTAGGTCTAAATCAACACAGATGGCGACATGTAACATGCCTGTATAAGGAAATTGAAAATTGTGTCTCCAATCATGTAATCATAAAAATGTCCCTCTTGCTAAGTTTCCAAAAACCATAACATTGTGAAATAAAACAAATAGTTTCCCAGAGATTTATTTTTAATCTTAAAAGTGGCCTCATTTTTAGATCTAGTAAACTCTCTTCTGGAAGATTACTCTAGGGAAATAAACAAAAGGAAGGAAAATGCTATATGTTTTGAAGATGTTCATTGTGGTATTATGTATATAATTGGAGAATTGGGAAAAACCTAGATGTCCAACAATAGGGAGACAGACATTTAATTAAATTGGAGTCTATTCACTTAATATAATATATAATCATTAAATTCATAGTATAAAATGCTCATTGTAAAGAAATATATGTTTAATCTGTGTGTGTATCATTAAACAGTTCAATCCCAATCAATCTAGCTACTGTCATATATGTGTGTGTGTGTGTGTGTGTGTGTGTGTGTGTGTGTGTGTGTGTGTGTGTGTGTATAACTGTATGAATGCTACCTGGGCTTAAGGGTAGGGAAAACAAAACCAGAGAAGTAGCACCCCTTATAAAATTCTGTCTTAAGAATGTTTAATTCTGACTGGTTAAGCCACATGCACATGACACATTGATAAAGACTTTCAGGTTCCCAGGGTAATTACAGGTCACATCTAAGCAATCACCATTTAGGCTTTCTCATTCATTGCAGCTAGCCTCATGAAGCAGAGAAATTTAGTGTATTGATTCTGGGTATTCTGCTAGCCTCTTCAAGTCATTTTGGAATCCTTTTTAGGCGATATGAAGTAACCGTATATTTCAGTGCACATCTTTGCTATAGAAACATGATTTTCGGCTTTGCAGCCCAAGGATGCATTCCATGTATAAATAGGGTCTTTGCGCAACAAAAGTAAAGTCATTAGCTTCTATGCTATGAAGAAGAAATGTTCATCTTCTAATGTGCATATATGTAAGCCACCTCTTTAAAATCAGCCCCCATAAATGGCACTGAGTATGCTTGTGTGTATGACACATCAATGTCCATTAATTGCATGAAGAGAACTGAGATTCCAATGGCAAAATCTGTAGAAGTAGATATACAAAGAAAAGTGGAAGCATCTGTTTAATATATACGACATTAGAATTTAATTTTACCTCTGTGATGCTTTTGTGTGGCTGCAGTGTTACAGCAGAGCACATAAGCATAGCCGTGCAGTGTCAGCAGGTGCATGCCACCAAATTACTGCTTTTAATTTGCATATTCATCTGCTAAGAAGCATGTCATTATCATATCAAAGGGATACTAAGCAACATCTAGCTTGGAGAGATGTGGCATAGTTTCAATAGGAGCAATTAATGCGAGATGAGGACTCTCTTTCTGTCATGTCTCCCAGGGCTAGCTGTAATCGGGCTGATTATTGGATACCGATAAGACCGAGGGCCCCGTTGGCACAGAGTAAGAGAAGAACTGGAAAGGGAGCCTGCTAGTCCTCTCCACTGTACACTTGGCAACATGATGCTCTGGTCACTCAGAAGAATCCTGTCCTTATTATAGATGCTCTGTCTGTGCATTCATCTATTTCAGTTGTCATAAAATGACCAAGTGCAGTCCAAAAGTAGTTATGTATTAAAAGAAAAATGATCTTGACTTTAGAGGGCAAGTGAAAAAAAGGTGAGAGAGACATTAAAAACTGCATTCACAAATATAGGTTTTGGCACTTAGGTATCATCAAGCATTTATTGAGCACCTTCAAGCATTTATTGAGCACCTAAATATATGTCAGACAGTGTTAGGTAATGAAGATGCAGACACAAACTAGTCACAGCCCCTAATCTCAATGAACTTGCAGTTGAACAGGGGAGACAAACACGTAAACCAAGCAAAACTTCAATAACATTTCTTACTTATTGTTTATGAACTTAGGAAAGGTCACAAACATGCAGAACCAACTTTCTGATATGACAGTAAGGACATGTGGTGTCATTTCTTTTCAGAAAGTCTTTAAGAACAGAATTTTAAACTTTAGTTTTAGAAATGATCTCACTTTTTCTATCCTAATGGTACTAGCTAAAAACAGTATACAAATTTGAATACTTGAACAGAAGTACAGACAATTTTTGCAATTGTTCTGTTGTTTCTTAATCTTTCATTTGTTGCATTGGTATAAGCAAGTGCTTTTATTTTTTTTTTATCTTTTTTTTTAACATCGTTATTGGAGTATAATTGCTTTACAATGGTGTGTTAGTTTCTGCTGTAAAACAAAGTGAATCAGCTATATGTATACATATATCCCTATGTCCCCTCCCTCTTGCGTCTCCCTCCCACCCTCCCTTTCCCACCCCTCTAGGTGGTCACATAGCACAGAGCTGATCTCCCTGTGCTATGCAGCTGCTTCCCACTAGCTATTTTACATTTGGTAGTGTATATGTGTCAATGCTACTCTCTCACTTCATCCCAGATTACCCTTTCCCCTCCCCATGTCCTCAGGTGCATTCTCTATGTCTGTGTCTTTATTCCTGTCCTGCCCCTAGGTTCATCAGAACCATTTTTTTTCTTAGATTCCATATATATGCGTTAGCATACGGTATTTGTTTTTCTCTTCCTGACTTACTTCACTTTGTATGACAGACTCTAGGTCCATCCACCTCACTATAAATAACTCGATTTCATTTCTTTTTATGGCTGAGTAATATTCCATTGTATATATGTGCCACATCTTCTTTATCCATTCATCTGTCGATGGACACTTAGGTTGTTTCCATGTCCGGGCTATTGTAAATAGTGCTGCAGTGAACATTTTGGTACATGACTCTTTCTGAATTATGGTTTTCTCAGGGTATATGCCCAGTAGTGGGATTGCTGGGTCATATAGTAGCTCTATTTTTAGTTTTTTAAGGAACCTCCATACTGTTCTCCATAGTGGCTGTATCAATTTACATTCCCACCAACAGTGCAAGAGGGTTCCCTTTTCTCTACATGCCCTCCAGCATTTATTGTTCGTAGATATTTTGATGATGGCCGTTCTGACCAGTGTGAGGTGATACCTCATTGTAGTTTTGATTTGCATTTCTCTAATGATTAGTGATGTTGAGCATCCTTTCATGTATTTGAAGTAAGTGCTTTTAAAAAACAGGAACCATTAATAGCTTGCTTCCTACAGTGCCTAAAATGGGATGGTACACACATACACTTCTATTGATTTATTCAACAAATAGTTTTTGAACACTCACTATGTGCCAAGCACTGCTATAAGCACTGGGGGTAGAGCTGTGAACAAAATGGGCCGAGAGTCTGTCCCTGAGTTTACATTCACACGTGCTCCTGTGTGTGAATATATGCACTAAGCACATGCCTAATGGAAAGCTCGATGACATTCATTCAACAAGCATTTAATAACCACCTTATATTCAGACTAGGGAAATGAAAGGAATATAAAGGTTACCTTGGAAACTGTAAGCTAACAATGAGTACAACAAAGCCTTCCAAATGACCAGTAGACTAGAACCACGTCTTATGTGAAACAAAACTTAAAAATAAGAAGGTATTCTTTTATGGGTGTCCAATCTTCCAAGTAGTTTCAGACATCAACCAGTCATCTCAGTATAACCCCAGAAAGTTCATCAACCACCTTCTTATCAATTGCTGTTAAAATTTCACAGATGAAGTATTGAACTTTAGTGAGCATCAGACCCAGGCACTTTGGGCACATCATCTTAGTTAATACTCAGAGGAATCCTCTAAGATATATGCTAATATACCCAATTTAATAAGGAAACCAAAGCTCAGAAATTTTACATTTCCCAAGGTCACCCAGTTGGTAAGTACCTGGTAGGATCAGAACTTAGAGTTTGCTAATGCCAAATATGTGTTCTATCCACAGTTCTTTATAACACAGCATTCAATATTCCAGTCTAACCTATTTTGTAGCAACGAACTTGAATATCAGAACTAACTTACCTGACTATAGCTAATCATTTTGAGCAAGAACAATATTTTCCCAGTGCCACTCTTTTGCTTTATTATGGTGGGGATTATGGGTTAAATGATATATATTGTATTAAAACTACTGATGGAAAATTTAAACAAATGAACAAAAATATATTCTCTTTAACTGTATGTTACTACTCTGGCTGACTTTGTCACCAAATGAAAAGGATCTTTTTTTCTTTTTAATTAACCTTATGCTGAGAATTGTGGACTCAGAGTTTTTGTTTTGTTTTGTTTTGTTTAAATTGGCTGTTTGGTAGAGCTGAAAGAGCTACTGACTTGGAGTCAGAAAACCTGAGTTTAAATCCTGGTTGTCTGTGGAAGATACTTAACTAGTAAGAGCTTCAGTCTTCTCGTCTATAAAATGAGGAATTTAATCTATATGCTATCTTAGGTTTCTTCCAGGTCTGGCTTTCTATCAGTCTATGAAAAACAGCTAGAGAGGGTCATAGTATGTACTGCATTCAAATATAGTACATAAAATATTTGAATAGCCCATACTTCCTGCATCCTCCTTTCCTGCAAAAAAATAAAATTGTTATGTTTTTAAATAATAACTTTAGGTAAAACTTCAGTAAATACTAATTATTGATTAAATGTTTTCTTCTCACAAAAGTTGACTGTATTACAGCACTGAATGTTTATTTCTTCGTTACCAAGAAGAAAGGAAGGAAGGGAGGAAGGAAATAGAAAAGGAAAGAGAAAGAAAGGAAGCCACATATGGGTATATGTATGTTACATATTCACACATATAACATTTGTGTGACATATGCACGCATACATGTATGTACATGGCATATACACAAATGATCATATTGAAAACTTCAAGTTCTATGATTTTTTTTTCTGCCATAGTAGAATGAGGAAAATGTTGCCCTTCAACAAGTTCATATTCCAAGTAGCTTATGGCCTCCTTCCTCTAAGTGAAATGGTGGGTTCCACAAATGTTGGAGTTCCGCAGAAAAGTTTATTTAGTTCTCCTGTTCTATCAACAGGAGTCACCTTTATGAATCAATCATGAATTGGTTGAATTTATACCTATTTATAACTATTCATAGTATTTATCAGTATTAAGTTACATATCATTAATTATCATCTACTCTGGACATTTGGATATTTTCTAATTGTTTTGTTTAAGCCTGCATTCATACAAGGAGGTCTTCAAGATCACTCTATTCTTTTCAAGAGACCCTAATTCAGATCAAAACCTTAACTAATCCCAAACAAAAACTTTAATCTCTGTTAAGGGCATACTCAAAAGACAGAATCTTTCACAAATAAATCACATCTTCAGCTATCAGTTCATTTTGTGCCCTTCCATCAGTCTTGGTACAATTTCCCAAACTTCTATACAGTAATTGTAGGCCTCAAATAGATGCTAAAGATTTTAAAACTTTGAATAGGTTTTTTTACTTATAATTCATGGAGGAAGTTTTTGTGTCAGTTCTTATCTTCATGGCTTATAATGGGGATGGAGTTTCTCAGCAAATCCACTCACAAACCTGTCACCTCCATGTCTGGCTGCTTTGGTAGGAAATGAGAACCTCAGGGCTCTTATGGGAAGGCTTCAAAGTACTTCATCCACCTTATGTAAACATAAGTTTATTAGTATTTGTGTAAATATTTAGGGGTATTGATATAACATAAGATTTTTAGATTTCTAAGGAAAGATAAAGAAGCTGCTTTCATTCATGTATGTGTGCACGTATTAGCAACAGTGAAGCTAAGTGGTGGTACTGGATACAGTAGAATAAGAAAATGTGGTGTTCTTCAGAAGGAACTAAACTTTACTGACACAATACAAGTGGCCAGAGGTAACATTTGTTTGTCCCAAAAAGAAAGACTACAAATGAAAAATATTAAGTGAGGTCTCTAACAAATTAGTGCAGTTGAAATTGAAGAAAGAATTCTAGTATCACACATCGGATTTACTATTGGTTGGGGAGGGGAGATAAGAATAGAATAAGGTAAAATTATGCCATTAATAACATGGGAAAAAGTGCATCATAGACAAATTTTATATTTTAACTACACAAGATCTAAAGAGTAATAGATTCATCATATGCTTATGTTATGCAAAGTCATAGCTAGAAATCCTTGATCCAATTCTATAACTACATATGGTGATAGATGTTAACTAGACTTATTGTGGTGATCATTTCACAGTACATACAAATGCCAAATCATTATGTTGTACACCTGAAACTAATATAATGTTGCATGGCAATTATACCTCAATAAAAATTAAATAAATTAGAAATCCTTGATCCACTTAGGAAGAAATACTTGGTAGAGAGATAAATGAATAATTAATTACAATGAACCTAAAACAAGGGCACATTTTGAAACCATCCACAAGCATATAACGAGTATATTTACATGGCAAAAGAGAATTAAACCAGAATAGAAAATTGGTGACACACAGATATGTTTAGTTTGGCTGCTTTAAAAGGGAAATTTCACCATAAAAATGCCCTGAATTTCTTTCTTTTTTAAGAAGAACAGAAGATCTGAAAGTACTGCCTGTATTCCTACGTGACAAGTGGCAGGAGCTAAGCAGTGGATGTCGCCTTCAGATTGAGCCTCTCCTGTTTTGCCATAGTCCCCGCAGCTCCTCTCACGTTCCACCCAGACTGGTTTACCTATGTGATGCCTTGGTGGCTTTTGAGCGTTCAGCCCCTGATGTGCTATATAACACTTTCTCTGTAAATAATACTTTAAGGGTTAGAAAAGTTTAGACCATTCTCAAAATTAGCTGCATATTAGAATCACCTGAGAAGCTTTAAAAAATGTGTGGACCCTGTCCCAGGCTATATAAATCAGGATCTCTTGAGGTGGCACGGGTATTTTTTTTGGAAGTTTCTCAGCTACTTTTAATATACAGCCAGGGATGTAGTTTAGGTATCAAAAGACAAAATGATTTCTAGTTTGTTCTTAATTCTTATTTTTATTAGTTGTGTCTATGCAAACACATACACACACAGACATTTGGCATTACAAAAAACTGCACTTATTGAATATTTAACATTTGAAAGTGTATATTGTATTATATAGGCAAAGAATTAACAAACCTCCTAAGCTCAATTTGTTTTGACCCAATTCTACATGGAGTTTGTATGGCCATGGTTTGTTAAAGTACTGAAACAAAGCAAATATTTGAATTTTGATGCCTGTTTGCTGTAGGTATCAAACATCTTCACAGGACTAAGTTTCAACTTTGGATGTATGAGGCCCACCAAGCTTGCATCTTTTCTGATGCTTCAGGTCTGTTCTGGGTACTACATGCAAAGCCCAGTTTGATCAATCAGTCAAACAATAATGATACTGGTTGCTTGATTACTTCTTTTAAAGTAAGAAATTGGACTAATTTAACCGGTCAAATTATTCCAGGTAGATTGGTTTGTATGTGTAGACCATCTACAATATTAATGCTATTACTGTATTTTATTAAATTGTAGAAAAAATTCAGTGTAATTTTTCTGTGGATCAATTCAAATATTACTAGATCTGGAGAGAAGGAAGAAGAAAGTAGAAAATATAATTATTTAGTCACAGCAGAATGTGACATTTTTTTTTTTTGCTTTAAAATAAACTCCATGCATTATAGATGAGTATTTGTTTTTAGAGGCCTTGTTCAGTCAGAAAAGAAAAAACAACAAAAAAAAAACCTTGCAAATTACTTCCTTCTTTTGGAATATGTCTTTTCCAGTAAGTGTACTGGAAATTATTCTACATTACAGTGGTTTCTAAAGTGGTTCTAAAATTAGAACATTTACTTCAGACATAACTTATTTTGACACATCCTAAAATTTTGTGAAGAACAGGTTTGAAGTGGGGTTTAAGATTGCAGTGTTCTCTATTTTAGTGAATAGAGCGCTGGATAGTAAATTTCAGATTTTGGATATTCATCCAAAATTAGAAGCTAAAGAAACAGTGGAGTTTGCCACAATTAAGGCATGGGTGTGTGGAAGCCTCATAAGCCTACTTTCAACAGGTCACCAGTATATGTTAAATAACCACTCAGCACCCATAGGCTCTATTAAAATTCCGTATCTCAGCTATAATATAATATCTGTTTTACAGATAGAATACAGAGACAGAGACTGTGCCTTGCTGAAGATGAAATTGCATAAAGTTTAGATCAGCTAACTGAGCACAGTATTAGAGACTGTATGACACTGCGGGGGTGGGCAGGGGAGGAGAGAGAGAGAAATGAGTATGCATATATGTATTGTGTACATACATATACACATATGCCAAATATACATATATAATACTTATAGATTTTGATATGAATGTCATGATATCAAATTCTTTATGATAACATGAGCTTTTTAGTTAGAATCAAGTTGATTGTAAACAATAAAACCCAATTCAAACTAATCTAAACAATAAATGGGAATTACTAGCCAACATACTATGAAATCCAGGAGCAGACCTGTCTTCATTCAGTGGCAAGTGATGTCCTCAGGGCTCTATCTTGGTTTTTTCTCAGACTGTCTCCATTTGGCATCAAGATGGTATTGAAAAGCCTCCCTCTCCCTGAACCTCCACTTCCATCATGGATGGTCTAGCTACCCCTCTGGAAAGCTCTGACAGAAAAGCCCAGGACAGCACCCTGATTAGCCTGACTTGGATCACCTGCCTGCCCTGTACCAATTGCTGAGGTCTGAGGGAGAGTGTCCTCTGACTGCCTAGGCCTTGCTCATGTGCCCACCCTTGTATCTGGGTGAGGAATGGAGGAGCTCAGGTCATTCTGCCTCTCCCAGCCACGGGAATAGGGTCCTCTCCTGGAAGAGAGAGTTCTGTTACCAGGAGAGTTTGGAGAAGCGTAGCGGCTAGATAAATACAACATATGCTCCACTTTAAGGCCCATTGCATCCGGCCCCTGCCTTCCAGCATAGCCTTATTGGTTCTCATTCCCCATAAATACATTAACCCTAGCTAGGCCCAATTACTAGAGTTTCCTGAATTTGATGTGTTTGTTGGATGAATTAATGAGCAACTGTCTCAGTACAGGTACCTCTGTGTTATTACTGGATATATGGAAAACTTGAAGCCTACCTAAATTAACTGAAAATTCCAGGTAACTGAAAGATAATCGATCTTGTTCCTAAGTGATCTTTATTATTCCATAGAATGTTGAGTAAATATGAAAGTGGGCTTATTAATAATGGTTTTATATGATAAGTGTACCTCTATGTATGGATCTAAATATCTGGCTCCTCTCCCAAGCTGAAGGCAGGAATCCCATTGTCTTTGCATCCTTCAAAGCACCTACTATAATGCCGTGCACATACTGTGTATGTGCTTAGTAAAAGTTTCTGAACTGAAATGAATAGTTGATTCCAGTTCTTAGGCAGGGCACTTTCTGCTTTCTGAAAATACGATAGCTATTTTCCTTCAAGCAGCTGTCAAACACTATACTTTACATATGTGTATTCGATGAAGAGACTCTGCTCTAAGGATGAACATTCTGACGTCATGGTAGCTGTCCAGAGCAGCCTATATAATAAAAATTGTGTTGCCTGGTTTCTAGGTTGATGTTGAGCACAGGAGTGTTTTAGAAATATTAGAGTTCATGGGTGATAAAGCTCCTACTCACAGAGATTTTCCTCTACTATTTGCAGGCAGATTAGCTTAACCTGTTTTTTAAAAAATGGTACGGAGATTTTTAGAAGGAAGTAAGAATATCCACCAATTAAAATTTATTCTGTGAACATTTTTGCTTTAAATGTAGGTCAAATCTTCCATTTATGCTACTATTAATAATTAATATTAGCATAGTGATTTATAGTCTATAAATTGCTGTCCTATTCATAAATTTCATAATTCACGTGAAAAAAACCACTTAGGGTTTTAGTTGACAGAAATGTAAAAAGTGAACAAATAAGTTCTTAGTTGACAAGAAACATAATGCAATTTCAGACTACATTACTAGAAGTAAAGTATCTGAACAAAGGAGGTGATAGTTTCACTTCAGTCTGTGCTAGTTAGAAAACATCTGGGGCATTGTGTTCAGCTCTGGGCTTCGTCAAGTCTTAAGAGGGATACTGATTGACACAACTGGAGCTTGTCCAAGGGAGAGTAACCCAGAGGGTGTGAGATCTGAGTAGGCCAAGTCACATGAGGAACAGCTGAAAGAGCTGATGATATTAGGTCTAAAAAAAAAAACTTAATTGAAAAAATAGCAACGGCCTTTAAATATTAATAAGGCTATCATAAGAAGTAAGAATTAGACCTTTACACATATCTATTCAGAATACAGAACTATGACCAAGAGCTGAAAGCTACGTATTTCAGTTCAATATTTTTTTTAAAGCCCTAACCCTCAAAAAGTTGTTTTCAAATGACATAATGATTTACTTGTCACCGGAAGTGATAACTCAAAATCTACACGATCATTTATCGGGAGTATCAGCTCCACCGTCTACTAGTTACGTGACTTTGGACAAGTTACTTTACTTCTCTAAGCCTCAGGATTTTTTAATCTTGAAAATAGATTTTTAGGATTGCTATAAGGAACGCATGAGATGATACAAGTTAGGCCATCAACACAGTATCTACTCATACAACGTGCTCAAAGAAGGGCAGCATTATTATCAGAGTAGCTTGAGACGGGCAGCTCTAAACCACACAAAAATAATACATAAGGATAATGTCAGGGTTTTACGTGCTAGGCCCTTATACACAACCAAAGTTTGACAAAGGCTGGTCCTCATTATGTTGTACAGTAATTGATCTTAATGATTCTCTTGTCTTGAATTTTATTGGAAGCCTTAGCCAAGGGAATTATAATTTTTCTTAATAGTCAAAAAATGTTTGGGCTTCCCTAGTGGCACAGTGGTTGAGAGTCCGCCTGCTGATGCAGGGGACACGGGTTCGTGCCCCGGTCCGGGAAGATCCCACATGCCGCAGAGCGGCTGGGCCTGTGAGCCATGGCCGCTGAGCCTGCGCGTCCGGAGCCTGTGCTCTGCAACGGGAGAGGCCACAACAGTGAGAGGCCCGTGTACCGAAAAAAAAAAAAAGTTTGTGGAATATCTCACTGGCTTTATGGAATGCCATAGAGTATTAATATTAAGTATTTGGGAATGAGAGTTACTCCAGAGGCAGCAGAGATGGAAGAGGGTGGTTGCTGAGCCAAGCTAAGGCCAACTTAGCGTTCGTGACGTGCCACATACATAAGAAACAACTCAGGACACTTAAAATGGGGTACAGAGAACAGGAACATATAATTTATGGGAATGTATTCCATTCAAATTGCAAACATTTATTAAGCAGCCCATGTCAGCCCTTGAAGAATAAAAGCTGAATATAGGAAATATAGAAATAACTATAGGAAATATAGAAATAACTATAGGAAATGATGCCTGCCCTGAGGATTTTATACAGTGGAGTCTGAGATACAGAACTATACAGAACCCAGCATAAATCCAAACAAAACATTTTAAACCAAATGCTGTGGGAAAATAGAGTAGGAAGCAATGACTATAAAAGAAACGTAAGGCCAGCTCAGGGAGTTGGACAAGTTTTGCAGAAGTGAAATTGGCACCAGTCCCACCTTTCTTTACATGATGAAAGGAAGACACGCATTCAAGACCTTGGGAATAGCATTAGTCAAGTTGAGGAGATATGGAAGAGCATCAGTATTCCAGGGATTGCAAGCTGTCTGGAGTGACCTGAATATAGTAGGTTTGTGGGAAAGGAAGGAGTGGCAGGAGATGAGCCTGGAAAGGCAAGTGTGGTCAGATGTTAAGGAGTTGAAAAACATGCTAAGTGAATGAATCAAGAAAGAATAATTGGGGGAGAAGTTCCATGAAATGTAATCACTGTTATGTATCCCACCTGGGGCTGCTAATGACTTCTTTGGGCCAGAAGGTAACAAAACATCCCAGAAAGCTTGCTGAACTTACATTGAGACAATTGGTAGAGGTCTCAAACTGAGGAAATGAGAGAGGATATAACTTGGCGATCCCTAGAGGTTCTTGAATGAGAAGTGAAATCATGAAAATTATGTTTGAGGAAGGTCAGACACACAGTTGTAAAGATCACACAGGGGGGAGACTAAAGGCAGGGAACTGTGTGTGCTCTGGCTAGGGAGATGGAAAGGGAGTAGTGGGTTAGGAGGCAACACTGAGGAGTAAGTGGAAGAAATACGTAGGGAAGGAGAGGAGTAAAAAATACATATAAATATACATCTCCAAAGTTTGGGCTGTGTACCTATATATACCTGAGAGGTTCTATGACTCAGGTTGGTCTTTTGGTTCCTCTTGGGTTCCTGTACTCAACCACTGTCCTGTGTTAAAAAAAAATTAAAAAAACAACCAAGCAAAACTAATGAACACACTATCTTGTTGAAAGTCTGCTTGTTTATTTCTCAATTTTAGTTCTATCCAATCACAAGAACTTCCTAACCAGAAATATAGTTCCTGTACTAAGGAAGGGAATTTCCATATGATGCCAAATGATGATTAATTTCCACCAGTTATACTTGTAAGGAGTAACCAGAAAATAGGCTTTTAGTTTTTGAAGGTTTCGTGAACAAATCTACAATGTAATTTCTGCTATTTGCAAACTGGAGTATTCTAAAGATGACAGTGGAGCAAGCTTTTACACTTGTGTGCATGACGATTTCAGGCTACTTCTAAACTCAATCTGTGAATTAAGGATGCAATTTCCTCTCAGTTTATTGTCTTAAACTAAAAATATGTCAAAAGTCATGATATTTTCAATACCCTTTGACTCAGCTTTCTAAGAATTTATCATTGAAATTTTTCATAGATATATTCAAAGACTTTATTGCATGGATATTTTGTTTTCAGTAGCAAAAGGAGAGCAATCTAAATGTCCCATAAAATTGAATTAATTAAATAAATTATGACACAGTCATATGATATACAGTGAAATATTCTACAGTCTAATAAAAGTGTTCTATCAATAGAGTAATGCCATAATGCTCACAATATAGTGAGTGTTAGGTGAAAAAGCATATCACAAAATATCCTGTACTATATAATCATATTTTTGTAAAAATTAATGCATATGCATAGAAAAAGAATGGTATTTATTTTTATATTCCTCTTTGGCCTTTCTGTATTTTCTAGAATAAATCTATAGAAAATAATACTTTTAAATAAAGGTAAAGTACTTGAAAGTTATTATTTTAATGGCATGTCAGTAGACTTTTATTTTGAAGCTTAAAACATCAATGCATTTGTCACATTCAGTTGGTGGCTAAGGCATTTTTCAAAACAACTTCTTTAATTCTTCACTTATGTGAATTCATTACAACAGTGAGACTGGTATCGTCTAGGTCTCCAAAAGAAAAAAGATGAATAGTTTAATTGTAGTTGAGAAATGATTTTTTTCCTATAACTATGTAGTCAGAATGATTCTTTTGGTCTTTTGGTTCAATCTGACAGTCTCAGCTCTACATTTGTTGGCTGTATATGTGTGAACCACATGGAGCGAATTTGGAAGAAGTCAAGGGTGTAAAAGTGATGAAAGGGGACTTTCTGCTTGGATAGTTGTCCTTTGAATGCTAGTACAACTGTGACAAGAAGGGAAATACCTTTGAAAGAAAGAATCAGGAAGCTACTTGGGAGAGAAAGAGAAAGATAGAGGGGAGGGATTTCTGTTGTTAGAAGGAAAGCTTTATAACAGCATGTTTTCATGCCAGAGATGAAAAAGAATGGCTTTCCAAAGAGCTGAACTGAGATTATGAAATGACTGAGATGTGACTTTCAGAGTGTCCTGGGCAATGCGATGATAAGATGAGGGTGGCCAGTGTGTGGCACAGTGCTCAGCAGAACCTGTACTGGTCACCCTCCCCTTGGCCATGTGACTCAGGTAAGAAGCATGAGACCTGTCTTGTGGAAGTGAGCGGGGAGGTAAGGGAAGAGAGAGAAAGGCAAATCTTGAGAGATGTGTGCAAAAACAATGGCATAAGACAGAAGCACAGAAACATATAGTATGATATGGTGTGATAATCAAACTAAAGCCCTTAGTGAAAATGGTTGTAGTTTCTCCATCAGTCAACCCAATGAAAGATAAAATCATGCAGATGAGAGGTAAGAAAGTCATGGCCATCATAATGACCATATGAGCTACTTTTAGAGAGAGATACTGCAACCAGAGAAGGTGGGAGTCATCTTGCATGATATGCCGGATTTAATGTCCAAATGCACGACTCTGATGGTTTTCAACACTCTGTCCTCAGAAACCATCCATGTCCCACCCACCCCCAGTGTCTGTGAGAAGAAGCTCAGATTTCTTAGCCTGGCTTTGGAAGTGTTCCCTGAACTGGATTCAATCTCCTCCATAACTTCACCTCCCAGTGTTCTCTTTCACAGCCCCTATGCTTCAGCCAAACAGGATTATACACTGGACACACTCTGGCTTTCCCTGTTTCCCACTTTTTGCACACATTGTTTTCTCTACTTCTTCTTCCTTTTCTCTTCCTTCTTCCTGGATATCTACACTCAACTATGCTTCAGGGTCTCATCTCAAGCGCCATTTGATCCTTTCCACTGTTACAAATAATTTCTGCCAACTCTGAACTTCCTTATTTCTACTCCTCTCAGGCTCTTTCCTTTCAATTTAACCAGAATTTATTGATCACACACCACGTATGAGATACTCTACCAGATACTAGAAATACATCTACACATACACACAAATATATTTCATGTCCTCAAGAAACTAATAGTATAAATGGGAAATAATGAGGCTATGTAATAATTCATTGTGAATCAGTGTGAAAAATTCAAGAAGAGAATCATGTGCTAAATATACCACCAGTGTCCCAAAGGAGTGATCAGTCCCCATCTCAGTAAATGGCCCCACCATTCACTCAACTGCTTAAGCCAAAAACTGTGGTGGTCATCTTGGAGGCCTTTTTTCCCCATAGCCTCCACATCCAGTCTATCAGCAAGCCTGTAAACCCCTATTCCAAAACATATCCCAAATCCATTCGCTTTGCTCCTTTTCTACTACTACCATCATCTCTTGTCCTATCGGTCTCCTTATGAGTCTCTCTGCTTCCGGTCTTGCCTTCCTGCAATCCATTCTCCAAAGAGAAGTCAGGATGAGCTTTCTAAAGCATTAATTGAATCATATCCTTCTACTGCTTATAACTTACTGCAGTGGTTTCTAGCTACACATAAAGTCAAAACTTCTTTCCGTGGCCTATGAAGTCTGCATGACCCAACCCCTGTTACCCTCACCAACTTTATCTGCTACCTCTCATCCTCTCCAGTATTTCCCAGCCACACTGCTCCCATTTCTGTCCTCAGACATACAAACTTGTTCTAATTTTGGCATCTTCATACTGTCTGTTCCTCCTGCCTGGAGCATTCTTCTCCCAGATGCCCTCATGGCTTTTCTCATTATTCATTACTAGCAATGGAGACTTACACCCGCCCTTTGATCACTTACACATCACTTCCTTGACCATCCTACTTTAAGTAGACGACAATGATGACTACTACTACTACTCTCTATTATATTCCTGTGTTTGTGTCTTTTATACAAATTTAAAAATTATCTTTATTTACTTATTTACTGTCTGTCTCCCTCACTACAAGGCAAGAAACTATTTATTTCACTTCTGCCTATCAACAAAGCTTAGCACAGTCCCTGGCATCTTGTAGGTACACAATAAATATTTTTGAATAATATTAATCCCAGTTATCACTTATATAATACCTACTGTATACCAGCTACTCTTCTAGCACTTTACATATATTACTTAATCTTTGCAACAATGCTGTAAGATAGATAAGATACTATTATCATCCTTATTTTACAGGCAGGAAATAGAGGCTCCAAGAGGCTAAGTAACCTGTCCAAAATTATACAACTCTTAAGTGTCAGAACTAGGATGCCAACCCTGAGTCTGACTCTAGAGCACTTATTCCTAATCTCTACACAATATTACTTCTGCAAGTGAACTCAGTGTTGAACTGTGTTTATGTGGAAAGGATAATTGCTTAGAGGAGAAAGTGCTATAGTGGAGTTTTGAAGGACAGCAATGAGTTTGCCAGGGAATAAAGGAAGGAGAGGCATTCTAAGTTGAGGGAAGAGTGCATTCAAAAGTTTACATTTCGTAATAATCATTTGTGTATATCTTTCTTTTCATATTTGCATATATCTTAACTTTCAAATAACATTTATTATGTACTTACATGCCCTGAGTGATGCGCATATGTATTAGTTTTTAACATCCTTTTCTGGAAGGGGCTTTGACAAGAATCTAGAAAAAACTGTGTTCTAACCCCTATACTAGAATTTCAAATTTCTATGACCTATTAAATGCTATTTGATCCTTTGTTTCCTTACTAGTAGATTGGGATACCACCATTTCCTCTAAGAACAGGAAAAAGACAAGGGTGCCCACTCTCACCACTAGTATTCAACATAGTTTTGGAATTTTTAGCCACAGCAATCAGAGAAGAAAAAGAAATAAAAGGAATCCAAATTGGAAAAGTAGAAGTAAAACCGTCACTGTTTATAGCTGACATGATACTATACAGAGAAAATCCTAAAAAATGCCAACAGGAAACTACTAGAGCTAATCAATGAATTTGGTAAAGTAGCAGGATACAAAATTAATGCACAGAAACCTCTTGCATTCCTATATACTACCGATGAAAATCAGAAAGAGGAATTAAGGAAACACTCCCATTTACCACTGCAACAAAGAGAATAAAATACCTGGGAATAAACCTACCTAAGGAGGCAAAAGACCTATATGCAGAAAACTATAAGACACTGATGAAAGAAATCAAAGACAATACAAACAGATGGAGAGATGTACCATGTTCTTGGATCGGAAGAAGCAACACTGTGAAAATGACTGCACTACCCAAAGCAATCTACAGATTCAATGCAATCCCTATCAAACTACCAATGGCATTTTTCACAGAACTAGAACAAGAAATTTTACAATTTGTATGGAAACAAGAAAGACCCTGAATAGCCAAAGCAATCTTGAGAAAGAAAAATGGAGCTGGAGGAATCAGGCTCCCTGACTTCAGACTATACTGCAAAGCTACAGTAATCAAGACAGTATGGTACTGGCACAAAAACAGAAATATAGATCAATGGAACAGGACAGAAAGTCCAGAGCTAAACCCGTGCACATATGGTCACCTTATCTTTGACAAAGGAGGCAAGAATGTACAATGGAGAAAATACAGCCTCTTCAATAAGTGGTGCTGGGAAAACTGGACAGCTACATATAAAAGAATGAAATTAGAACACTCCCTAACACCATACACAAAAATAAACTCAAAATGGATTAAAGACCTAAATGTAAGGCCAGACACTATAAAACTCTTAGAGGAAAACATAGGCAGAACAGTCTATGACATAAATCACAGCAAGATCCTTTTTGACCCACCTCCTAGAGTAATGGAAAAAAAAAACAAAAACAAACAAGTGGGATCTAATGAAACTTAAAACCTTTGCATAGCAAAGGAGACCATAAACAAGACGAAAAGACAACCCTCAGAATGGAAGAAAATATTTGCAAGTGAAGCAACTGACAAAGAATTATCTCCAAAATATACAAGCAGCTCATGCAGCTCAATTAAAAAAAAAAAAATCCAATAATGGGAGGAAGACCTAAATAGACATTTCTCTAAAGAAGACATACAGATTGCCAACAAACACATGAAAAGCTGCTCAACATCACTGATCATTAGAGAAATGCAAATCAAAAACACAATGAGGTATATACCCTCCCAAACGTAAAATAGATAGCTAGTGGGAAGCAGCCGCATAGCACAGGGAGATCAGCTGGGTGCTTTGTGACCACCTAGAGGGGTGGGATAAGGAGGGTGGGAGGGAGGGAGACTCAAGAGGGAAGAGATATGGGAACATTTGTATATGTATAACTGATTCACTTTGTTATAAAGCAGAAACTAACACACCATTGTAAAGCAATTATACTCCAGTAAAGATGTTAAAAAAAACAAAACAAACAAGAAAACCAAAATACTACACACAGAAAAAGTATATTGCATGTTTCCATGTTTTTTTAAGATTATAAGTATCTGTTTGATGAAATTTTAAAGTGGAATAAAATAAAACACATTTAAACAAACAAACACAAAAAAACCACAATGAGGTATCACCTCACACTGGTCAGAACGGCCATCATCAAAAAATCTAGAAACAGTAAATGCTGGAGAGGGCATGGATAAAAGGGAACCCTCTTGCATTGTTGGTGGGAATGTAAATTGATACAGCCACTATGGAGAACAGTATGGAGGTTCCTTAAAAAACTAAAAATAGAACTACCATACGACCCAGCAATCCCACTACTGGGTATATACCCTGAGAAAACCATAATTCAAAAAGAGTCATGTTCACTGCAGCACTATTTACAATAGCCAGGACATGGAAGCAACCTAAATGTCCATCGACTATATGAATGGATAAAGAAGATGTGGCACATATATACAATGGAATATTACTCAGCATAAAAAGGAATGAAATTGAGTTATTTGTAGTGAGGTGGATGGACATAAGAGTCTGTCTACAGAGTGAAGTCAGAAGGAGAAAAACAAATACCGTATGCTAACGTATATACATGGAATCTAAAAAAATGGTACTGATGAACCTAGTGGCAGGGCAGGAAATAAAGATGCAGATGTAGAGAACAGACTTGAGGACACTGTGGGGGAAGGGCAAGCTGGGACGAAGTGAGAGAGTAGCAATGACATATTTACACTACCAAATGTAAAATGGATGGCTAGTGGGAAGCTGCTATATAGCACAGGGAGATCAACTCGATGCTTTTGGCGACCTAGAGGGGTGTGGATAGGGAGGGTGGGAGAGAGCTCAAGAGGGAGAAGATATGGGAATATATGTATACATATAGCTGATTCACTTTGTTGTACAGCAGAAACTAACACAACATTGTAAAGCAATTATACTCCAATAAAGATGTGACAAAAATAAAATAAATAAGCTACAAGGATATAATGTATAGCACAGGGAATATAGCCAATATTTTATAATTACTTTAAATGGACTATATAAAAATTTTGAATCACTATATTGTACACCTGAAACTAACTGTAAGTCAGTATACCTCAGTAAAAATTCTTTATTTAAAATATTTTAAAACGTGGTTTCATATCTTTTAGCAGTTTGGGAAGTTCTCAGCCATTATCTCTTCAAATAGTGCTTCTCTCTACTCTCTTGTCTACATATACATCTGATACGCCTCTTATACTTTTTTCTGTATTTTCGTTGTTTGTTTCTCTATGCTTGTCTCATGTTTTTTCCTGAACTGTGTTCCACTTCATAAATTTTTTCTTAAACTGTGCCTAACTGGTTGTTAAATCCAGTTATTATATTTTTCATTTCTAGAATTTTTATTTCATCCTTTTTTATAACTTTCAATTCCCTGTTGAAGTTCTCTGTCTTGTCTTTTAGTTCCTTGGACATATGAAATATAGTTATTTTTAAGACTGTGTCTGATAATTCCATTATATCTCCTGTGTATTTGTTTCAAGTACATGCTTCTCCTTTTCTTTTTCTTTCGTTTTATTATTTTAAAGATATTTTGAGGCTTTGGATTATAGTATTTTTCTCTAAAGAGAATTTACAGTGGTTTCTGGTAGAAAGATAGGCTGGGACCACTACCAATCTCAGATGATCTTAATCCAGTTAGGAAATGAAATTTATTCAAATCTGGGCTTTAATTCTGGTAAGGGACAGCGAGCCCAGGCTACCCATGAGCTTGGGGGGTGGGGTGCTCATGAACCTTGCAAGAAATCTTCCTATGAGGGATGCCACTGAACTTTGTGAGAAGCTGGCCAGGTGCCTGGGAACTCAGCAGGAACCTGGCCACTGGGACAGCTGCTGTACTTGCTGGAAGTCACCTTCATGTCAGGGGGAAGGGTGTCTGAAAGTCACTGGGTGTGAACTCCACTGGGTATGCAAGAGTACCCACTGAGCAGCACCATAGCAAGAAAGAAGAAGAGCGCATCTGAACCAAGAAGGAGAGAGGTTTAAAACTGCTCATTCCCACGTTGCATTATCAAAGAACTGAAAAAAAACTTTCAACATTATTGGAATAGATAAATAAAATATGATATACTTATAAAACAGTTCAATATAGAGTTAAAAATAATTTGGTCCTACATGTAGCAATGTTGACATATCTCAGAATATAATTTTAGTGAAAAATTGCAGAAGTATTATACAGTATTTTAAAATTTATAATAACTTTTAAAACATACAAAGCCATACAAACGTATCTAGTGATGTATATGTAGGAATGTATCAAGTTCAGGATGTTGGCTACCTTTGGGAAAAGTGAGAATAGAATAGGGTGGGAAAGAGGCATACAGGGGAATTTAATTATTTCAGTAATATTTTATTACATCTTAAAAGATCTTATAAAAATGGGAAATGACTAGTGAATACCCATGGTTTTATAATATTATTCTTTATTTTCTATATGTTTGTCATATTTTATAATAAGATATTTTTTATAAGAGAGAATGGGTAGAGTCTCCATTATCTGTCACAGAAGATATTTTATAAGTAGTCATGAGCATTATTGTTTCAAGAAGGCCATTCCTATAGGGATGATTGTGATCTGAGAGTTTCCCAATCTGTGTTCTGGATGGTTCTAATAGGTATTCTGTGAAAAAAAAATCCTCCTGCTTAAATAAGTTGACTGTTGACTGGTTACAATATATATTGGCATATACTGAAGGTTAGGGGAACATTTTCTTTTTTGTCTGCATTGGGTCTTCGTTGCTGCACGTGGGCTTTCTCTAGTTGTGGAGAGCGGGGGCTACTCTTCGTTGCTATGTGTGGGCTTCTCATTGCGGTGGCTTCTCTTTTGGCAGAGCACAGGCTCTAGGCACGCGGGCTTCAGTAGTTGCACCACGTGGGCTCAGTAGTTGCGGCACGCGGGCCCTAGAGTGTGCAGGTTTCAGTAGTTGTGGTGCGTGGGCTCCATAGTTGTGGCTCGCGGGCTCTAGAGCGCAGGCTCAGTAGTTGTGGCACACAGGCTTAGCTGCTCCGTGACATGTGGGATCTTCCCAGACCAGGGATCGAACCCATGTCCCCTGCATTGGCAGGTGGATTCTTAACCACTGCGCCACCAGTGAAGTCCCGGAACATTTTTTTTTAAATCTGTTTAACGTGAACTTTCCTGGCCCCAGATTTTTCTTCTATGTGATACTCATTGATATCTTACTGAACCCTATTCCACGCAGCACAGATTAGATAAATGCTGATTTGCTAAAATAAACCATGGTTATAACATACATAATTCAAGCTGTAAATTTATGAGACAAAATTATGCTATTAAAGAAATCATCCCTTTGTTTAAGCTGAGTATGATTTCTCAAATGATAAACACAATTCCCCCAGTGTTTGATTTTACAGCCATACCTTATCAACCCATTTGTGATACCTTAGTTCAAGGCTTGATTTTCAACTGAAGCATCATTTATAGTAGAAAATATTACAAAAGAAACATGGTGTGACCTACATGTCCATTCCAATCCCACCAATTTTCCTAATTCTATACAAGCTCAATCAGTTGTAACACCCTTTAATTATCCACTAAAATAGTCGTTTTCCAGTTCAAAGCATTCAAAACCTACAAAAGCGTATGTTTGGGGCAATGACTGACAGTACACTTTGGGGGTGGGACTAGAGAAATGCAGCTAATTCTTCACTATTTCTTCTGATGGATGTTCTCATTATTGAAAACTTAAATTTTGTAAATACTACTTGTCTAGACAGGATGTTTGATTCTTAAGTGAATCAAGGAATTCATAAAAGTAATCTAAATGAAAATATACCATCGGGTCACTGGCTGGTACCATTTTATGTAATTTGCTGGCCTCAATATTTGTCAGTTTTTTTTATAAACGCATAAATTCCAGTGTAATCTTAATTTGTAAAATAGTAAGAAAGGCTTGCCAGGGGTGACTTATTCAAGAGTTGAAAATTGGCACTACATTTGAGCATTAAGGAAGGATTATTCATTCCCCTTTAAAGTTCTGTCTTTCATATATGGAGTTGACCCTTTCTCTGGTGTCACAAAAATGTTCATTTATTCATTTACTCAACAAAGATTTTTTTTTAACATGCCAGGCACTAAACACCTTTAAGCCAACTCAACTGCTCTATAAAAATGATCAGTGAGATTATAGAAAAAGCTGTATGACCTTGGAATGCCATTATCCCTTCATTCAGTGAATTTTTTGAGCACCTACTATGTGCCATACATTTTTCTAGGCACTGAAGAGTATAACAGTGATGAACAAAAAAGACAAAGTCTTTTACCAGTCTAGTGATTAAGAGAGATATTAGTCAAGTAATCCTGATAAAGTATGATGATTATGACTATATGGGAAATACAGGTTGATCTTTGAGAAGTTAACTGACCCTTGTTCATTTATTTAACAAGTATTTTTATTATCTAATATGTGCTAGGCATTGTTCTAGGAACTTGTGGTCAGCAAGAAACAAATCAAAATATCTGTTCTCATGAAGCTTCCATCCTTATGGAGGTCAAACCTGCAACGCTGGTCTTTGTCAGCACCATGCACCAAACCAGTATTTTCCAAAGGGTGGAACTCATACCACTAGTGAAATGTGAAATTATGTAGGTGGTACACAGACTAATACAATAATAGTTTTACATTTATGTTTATTATTATATTTTGCTCATGGTTCATGATATTGGCTTTCCATTTGTGATAGTATAGACAATGATTTCTTCCTAATTGAATTTAATTTTAAAAAGCTGAGTTCAGTCAAAGAAAAGTATCTAGTAAATAAGTATAGATTGTATATAGACTTAGGGAAAAATGTTATGGTGATACGTATATTATCAAAAAACAAAGCAAAACCAAAAAAAAGAGAAACACAGCTTTCACCTAAAATAAAATGTCCAGATGTCAACAGTATCATTCCATTGCCCAAATTCTCAGGATAAACTTTTCATTATTTTAAAGTTTTATAGCTACATGACATAAACTCAATGGAGTGGGGATGAGGGGGGTGGCGAAAATAGATTTACAACATTTTTTATTCCACTCTTCTGTAAACTGCTTGAGAGTAGGGAAAGTCTTATCCATAGTTTTCAACATAGTATACTGCACTTAATAGGTGCTAAATAGATGTTAGATGAAGGAATGAAAGAATCAATTAATGAAATGGGAAATGCTCTATTGTACCATTCAAACTACAGTGAATGCTCTGGCCTGACTCAATGTAATTAGCCACAGGGCATAAGAAGGAACAGTCTCTCTGAACCAGTCTACAAGAGCAATTTAGGACTCTGCCCTGAAGATTCAAGATCTGCTTTTCTAATAGAAGGAACATAAAAGAGATTAACCTTTCTGCTATGTAACGACAGACCAACTAGTACAGCTTGCCTTATATCACTGTCATAGAAGAGCAAAGATAATGAAAAACCCTCACCAAATTAGTTATATGTATTTTTTAGAGGACTGATTAAGACCCTATTAAGTAATCTTTTGCCACCACCAGGGTCTCCGTATTACGCTAACAATCCAAAGAGAAACCATAGAAACTGCAAATTATAGAGAGTTCTTTTTGAACCTATGAAAACTAAAAAAAGGGACGGGGGGAAGTAACCTTTGAAAAGTGGCATCCTGACAATTTTGTGTGGGAGAGAAATTCTAAGATGCGGGAGAGAAATAGTAAGATGCTAAAATATGGTTACCTTCCATATTTTCTGCAGCTTAAGAATAAAATTTTATATCCCTTATTACTGAGGAAACCATTTTTTCTATTTTGAGAGTTTCAAGAATTAAAAGGTCATTAAATTTTTTGCTAACAGAAAATCTTAAGAAATAGCTCAATTTCAAAGAATTAAGGATTCAATTATGATGAATAGCCCGTATTTTTTTTTGCTGTGACAATATAAATAATGATTCTGTAAGAGGCAATCTTTCACAATCACATCAGTTCAATCAGGAATTATTTTCTTTCCTTTCCAAACTCTGATTGTTTCACAGTTATCAACACACAAATGAAGTTAATATCCTGGTCCTGTTGATGTCATGCTTGGGTTTCTTGTCAACTGTCATGAGAAATCCTGTGATGAGGCAGGTTGGTAGATGCCCACTGCCAAGTCCTCTTGCCTCATTAGACCAATTTCATAAGGCTTTCTGAATCTGTTTGATAGAAATGGGATCCAGACATCCATGTCTGAAATTCAATTCTCCCAGCAGTTACATCCCAAACAGTGGTCCTCTCTCTGCTTTCTCTTTTTATCGGCTGTGGTGTGAGTTGAGTAGGATAGGATGAAGATGGACTGCTTGGCTTTCAAACTTGCCATTCTTTAAGGAACACGACATGGTCTCCTCAATTTGAACAATTCCTTGGAGCACGATTAGGTCCTTGATCCTGCCTAAGTTTGCTGTAAATAGCTTGACAAGGGGAAAAAAATGGCTTTCTTCCTCTTCCTAATACATCTTCGATATACACTGTCTAGATCCACTTACAAGTACTTGCTATGTCAGTCCTTTGACTGCCCTTGCAAATCAATCAAAGGATCTACCATTTCTCTGTAACAAAACAAATGATTTCTTAGTGCTAACCGACACCTCCATGATAAAAGATCCTTTACAAGCCTGCATTTTGTAAATCAAAACTATGGTAAATACAACACACAGAGCATGCTTTCTTTCCAGGGACTAAATAAGCAAGGATTATTTATTCATTTATTTATTCGCATATTTACACTCATGTTTTTGTTTGAGGGCATGTCAAGTAAGAGATTAGAAGGCAATTTTCACACCAAAGCCCCAAAGAAACATGATGTTATTCTGTGGAAGTTATTGGATTGTTCTTCATAGTCTTTTCCTTTCAATTGGCATTTAGAGAACTAGCCACACAAGCTGCTCTGTACCTTCCTGCATGATACCATTCCTTCCTGTTCTCCTTATCTGTACCTGTGAGGATGCCCGGCTTTCTCTTTTCTCTTTCTTGTGGGTTTGTGCAGTTTCTTGATGTTTGTGACAGGCCACGATAGGGGAAGCTTTTATCACCGTGGGGTTTGGAGGCCTCAGTAAATTGAAAATTGCAAATGAAATCCACTGGGCTTGAATTCATCAGCTATTATGTCAGATGACCTTTGGCAGCCGCTGATAAAAATGAGAGAATGTTAGCTCTGATCCAATTTTCAGCACTAACCATTCCTTTTCAAATCCATTCACAGTCAGGCAGCAGACACATGGGAAGTGAAAATGATAGGGTTTCAAGAGAACGGCATTGTGTTGCAGATTAAGATTTTCTCCCCCTATTTCTAGAGGTCGGCCCCCAGGCCTCTGTCTGGTATCTACCTATTGTCCAATCAGTTTCAATATCTGCTTCAGAGGACATGTTAGCCATCCTTACAGATAAGTGCTTACAGGAGAGAATGTTGGACTTAATAGTTTTGCTTAGGAGGCATCAAGGGTCGCAGTGTAGCAATATTGACTGGCACATGTTAGTTTAATCTGACATTCTAAGGAATGTGACACTAGATTCTTTCAGAGTTGTTGATATCTAGGTGATTTTTTGTTACCAGCTCTGGTTTTATAAAATTTATTTTTGCACAACTATTTATATTCATGAGTCAGAGATATTCTAAAATGTCTATCATAGCCAAGCAAGGCAGCCTAAGCTTGTCTAAATAATGTACGGATGCCAAAATTATGAAACTGGGAACCAAATGACTTGTATGCATTCTCATCGTGCAATCCAGTTGAAGGTAAATGTCATCAATAGTATTACAGGAGCTACACTATCCTTAAATAAATGAGTTCCTACAGCTGGTAGGTTCCCCAATAAATGTAATAGATTTTTATTATGCAGGGGAAAAACACTAGACTTGGTATTTTCCACTGAGGTAGCAAGAACCAGCAAAACAACACTCTGGGCGGTTGAGTCATCAGTATGATTTCCCTACCTATGAACACAGAAGCCTTCTAAAAATGAAGAAAATTAAAATTAATCACTATTTCCCTCACTTGACTGTTCAGAAAAGGAAAAAGTCTCTCCTTCAATTCTTTGAAAATGCTGAGTTCATTGAGGGAACAGTCCCAAATAAATGTGAACTCAAAAAGCATCTAATAACTGAAATCCAGGTATCATCATAATCATTTTCAAAAGAATCTAATAAACTGAAAAATATTAATATCTATATTTATTTAGATTCTCTTGGTATGAAGACTTACTTTCATATTTGCCCTTGACACTCTATTAGTTAACAGTACATTGAAAACAGGTGTTTATATGTAAATAGGGTTACAAAAATACTTTTCATGGCATAGTAGTTGCTTTGTTTGCGCATAAGATTATGGAACTATAAAGACACTTAGATGACACTGACACTCCTCCAAATGTCAGTTGTTGGGTGGAAAGAATATGGTTCTATAAGCTTCCCTCATAAGAAAAAACATAGTAAGCGCATATATATTTATAGGATATATAGTATGCATATAGTACCTCTTATTTTGAAAAGTAATTATTTAAAATTAGTATCTCACTGTTATTTCCCCTTGCCTTTTTCTGGTACTCTTAAGCCCTTTTAAGAGAAGACAATGATCTATTGTCCAATGAGCATGTATAAAATGCCTGATGATGGGGTCCAAAAAAAATCCAACCCCCCCAAATATACACATTAAAAGTCAATTAGTATTGGGCTTGCCTGGTGGCGCAGTGGTTAAGAATCCGCCTGCCAATGCAGGGGACACGGGTTCGAGCCCTGGTCCAGGAAGATCCCACATTCTGTGGAGCAGCTATGCCCGTGCTCCACAACTACTGAGCCTGTGCTCTAGAGCCCGTGAGCCACAACTACTGAAGCCCACGCACCTAGAGCCTGTGCTCTGCAACAAGAGAAGCCACCGCAATGAGAAGCCTGTGCACCGCAACGAAGAGTAGCTCCTGCTTGCTGCAACTAGTGAAAGCCCATGTGCAGCAACGAAGACCCCACGCAAATGATGACCTGGATGGCTCTGTAAAAACACCACTACAACTCATTTGGCTGAACTACCCTTCTGACAGTGTGGACAGCAACTCTTATCAAAAGGCTGAAGCCTGCACCTTCACAAATTTATCAGTGACTAACGTCACACATGGCTCAATTCATCCATATTCGTACAGCAGGACTTGTTTCTCTGAGTCATAGTTTCCCTCAAACCTCTACCTACTTTCAGGTTTTATAGTGGATACTGCCACTAGTTCTAAAGAAGCCAGTGATTTAATAGTGAGCATGTTCTTAGGGAATTGCAACTGTGACAGGCCCAAGCCATTCGGTTTGGACCCAGTCAGCTAACAGGTCCCTGCCAGAAGAAATAGCAGCACCACACTTGGCTGGGCCCTAGGTCCTGGCTTTCAGCCACTGTGATCTGCATGCTCAGATGGATGGAGCAATTAGATAGGCCTGTTAGGTTTTATGTCTTCATTATTGATTTATAGTATGAACTCAGCATGACTATTGAACCAGACCAGCCAGTGAAAAAATTGAGTCATTGATCTTTACATAGGCATGTATTTCCAATTTATATTTGGGGAGGAAATACATGGATATACCATTATTTCTGGTATTTTGTTCAAGGACTTGAGCAGAGATTTGGGTAATTCATTGTTCCCACCTCCTGATCTTTCACTGCCGTTCCTTCTGTGGAAACACTATACAATAGAACATTTCTGAAATGTTCTACTCTATCCTGTTCAATATGGGTAGCCACTAGCCACATGTGGCTATTAAACATTCAAAATGTTACTAGTCAGACTGAGGAGGCGTATTTTAATTTTTATTTAATTTTAATTGGAATTAATAACCACATGTAGCTAGTGCAGCTAGTTGGACAGTGCAGCAGCTTTACAGAATACTAAACTTTTCTCCTCCCTCCATCAATAGCTTTTTCACCTTTTCAAGACCCTGTCTGAACACTACGTCTTTTATAAAGTCTTTATTGATTCTCCCACCACAACAGTCCCCACCTCTTTCTGAATATATACCATTTTGTGCCTTTGATCATTTTCTGCCTTGTATTACAATTATCTGCTCTACAATGCTACAAACTGCTTGAAGACAAAGACTGTGTCTACCCAGTGATGTGCTGTCTACAACAAATACTCAAGAAATTAAACTGAGTTTTAGGTCTTATAGGGAGAGAGGATATTATTGTTTTAATACATGCTAATTAGAGAAGAATTGACACTTTGTCATCCTTCTTTTCATGCACTCTTTTTAAAGAGAATTTACGCGAAGCCCTATCCCTCTCCTGATTTATCTATTAGGTAGAAGTGTAAAACTATTACATTCTCTTCTTTTGAAGGCAGTAAACCTGGGGACACTTCTTCATCTTTATAAATAATAACACAATGCTATACATGTAGAAAAAACTCGGTAAATACTTCTTGAGTCAATTAATAAATGAATGAGAATTATTATCCAAATGTCAAGTATTTTTTATGTCCCTGAATCAAGGAGATGTGCTTACACTGGCTTCTAAAGTTAGAAAAATTCCTTCTAGGATATTCATATAAGATTCTACTCAAAAGTAAACTCTAGGAACTGTTCTGTACAGTAGTTATACAACTGTATGCATTTGTCAAAACTCGAAACTATACACTTGAGGGTGAATTTTACTACAATATATGTTTTAAAGGTGAGGAAAACTACCATGTACTTTAGTATATACTTATAATTTTTAAGTAGCTGCTTAGCATTTTGGTGCTAAATTAACTATATTGATATAGTATTAATTTTATTTAATTGTGTGTTTCTGTGATGCCATATGACACCTAAATGACTTTTGGGGAATAGTGAAGCAATCTGAGACAATTGTGCTATGATTAAAAGAGCACTTAGTGTGGAGTTAAAAGATCTTGTTTTAAAAACCAAATTCTTCCATGTACTAATTAGAACTACTACTAAAATAGCCACATTATATGATAGTAGCTTACGCTTGCTGAATATATGCTATATGCCAGACACCGTTCTCAGGAATCTATTGAGATTAATTCATTTAATCCTCCAGCAACCCCATAAAGTTAGTATTATTATCCCCGCTTTAAAGATGAGGAAACTAAGGTACAGAAAGATTAAGTAACTTGGCAAAGGTCTCACAGAAGTTACAGTGGCACTTGGCCACAGTAGGTTCTCCATTATTTTTGGTCCATTTGAATATTAGCATGGTAGAGTCAGGAGACAGGTTTTAGCAGCACATACTGGCTCTATTGGCTCTTACCATTTTACAACATCTCTGGACTTGTATTTTCTTCAATAAAAGAAAGATTATTTTTAAAACATTTCACGGAGAAGGCTGCAATGAGGGCCAAATGAGATATTAACATGGTACAATTACTCATTTACTAATTGTGCTTGCTACTTGTGCTTAGTATTTTAAATTAAAGTTGGCATGCCTTTTTTGTGTGTATGAAAGTCATCGACCCCAAATATGCCTCATTTCTGACAAGATGTCCTCCTTACTCCCATGTTCACAGTTAATTAGTCATGACCGCCCTTGAAGAAATCCAGGGAAAGGAACAATAAAGATTTCAGCCTTCTGACACCTAATTATACAGCAGAGCCCTTTGGGCCATTTTTCCTTTGTGAAAAATCTGGGAAAGAGGAACAGGAAGAACAGATGAGAAAGGAAAGGACAGGAGGTTGAAAGGAAAAGTAGGAGAATCCCCCAGAGCTCACTGTGAAAAAACACAACTAATTCAACCAAGATGAACCATTCTAGCATTTTCCTTTGCCCTCTGCCCCCTTCCATTCACCTCAGCTGGGTACTGTCAGATTCACAAAATGCTGGATACTGAATGGATTCCTAAAGTAAAATTTTTTTAAATAATAATAAAATAGTTCATATCAGAACATTTTGAAATTGTTTCTCATTCCCAGAAATATATACATGGACTATACGAGGGCTGGGGGTGTTAATGAGGTTAAATTGTTCTACCTAGTGGTACTTTAGACATTTTATACCTATTCATTGTCTGTGAATAAATTACTTTAACAAGGATCACATGTCCCTGTACTTAAGGGTTTTTTTTGTTTGTTTTTTTTGGTACACGGGCCTCTCACTGCTGTGGCCTCTCCCGTTGTGGAGCACAGGCTCCGGACACGCAGGCCCAGCGGCCATGGCTCATGGGCTCAGCCGCTCCGCGGCATGTGGGATACTCCCAGACCGGGGCACGAACCCATGCCCCCTGCATCGGCCGGCGGACTCCCAACCACTGCGCCACCAGGGAAGCCCCTGTACTTAAGTTTGTTGGTGTATATATACACCAACAAATATTTGGGGTATAAATATCCCAAATTATGTCCAAACAGATTTACAGCTATAGACCAAACTTTACTAATCAGTACTTTCCACCAACATATTGTATTAATTTCCTTTTCGTGAAATCAGTTATTCAGATGAATAAGAGACAGTGGCATTAAGGAGTTCAGGTTAAATGGAGACCTTAAAGAAATAAAACTTAAATATAAAATACTATACTTCTTCATACTTCTTGTGAAAACATCATCCTGAGAATATACAATTTTTTAAGTAGGGTACAGAGTACAGGGTACAGGGTACAGAAGTTTTCAGAGTCAGAGGGACATTATTTTAGTCCATCTGGCCAATGAATATTAAGTATCATTAAAGTCTAAAGCTAACACTGGCCATTACTTTTGATGGTGAACAACAGTAATAATGGTCATAGCTTCTGTTCCTTGTCTACCATGTGCAAATGTGAGGACAGGTAAATAACTCTAGCTGCTGCAATCAGTAAACCCCCAAATCCCAGTTCTTAATAAAAAAATATCTGCTAGATATCAAGAGAGTTTGATATGGATCCAGTGGCTCTTCTTTGTGGCTTTCCTCTAACTGATGATTCAAGAAAATAGTTTCCTTCCATTCTGCAACTTTGCCATCTCAGAGTCTCTCACTCATAGCAGTAATGGTAGAATAGAGAGGACTCCTTCCTACTTCAGCCTGTAAAGTGACATATCACTTCCCTTTACATTCCATTGGTGAGACTTAGTCATATGGCTTTACCTAGATCTTGGGGAGCTGAGAAATATAGTTTAGCTCCATGACAAGGAAAATGAAATGGATGGTGAACCCCTACGCTGTATCTGCCACAGCCAGACACTTTACTTTACATATATTAACTCCTTTAATGTTTATAAGAACCCTGGAAAGTAGATGTTATTAACCTCACTTCATAGATAAGCAGCCAGAGATACAGAAAGTTTAAATAAGCTGCCCAAGACACACAGTTAGTGAATTGTGGAACCAAGATTCAAACACAGCCTGTCTTTAATGGATTAAAAAAATAAGATTTTATAAATGAACATGAAAAAATATATATAAATGGACAAAGGATATAGAAAGAAACAAGAGCTAGTAACTTAGTTATGAGAAGTGTTCAAGCTCAAAATAATTAGAAAAATGTTCTAAGCTATCAGAACGTTAGTGGAGAGAGGATATTACCACATAATTAAAAGGAAACTGTCATGTGTTACCCAATAGTAATATCAGTCATACAGAAAGCAATGTAAAGACTGTAAATGCAGAATAAAGTGGTTTAAAAAGACTATATCCTGACAAATTGGACAGAGCAATATTAGGGGGTAGGGGGTGAAGGTGGGAGGTAGGGGAAGGACAGAAGGATGGAATATTTCATAGTGCTTATGTTTCTGGCCATGTGGGGAAATCCATTTTCAATTCAACAGCCAATTCAGACATGACTCTTGTAGCCAAAAAGGGAGACTCTAACCACCTCTCTCCTCTCATTAAGACAGCGTGTCAGTGACACAGACACAAGACACATATTTAAAGACAAGTCATTTCTCTTATTTTCGGTATTAAAAAGAAAAAGTTTTCATGAAAATCAGTTAATAAAGACTTGCACCTTTAAGTGAATTTTGAGAGATTCCATTATCAGAGTCTAAAACTAATCTATAAATAGTAAAAAGTTCTGAAATAAGAAAGTGACTAAAGCCAATGTAGACCAGCATAAGACCAGAAGAATATGGGGAAAGCAAAATAAAAGTAAAAACATAAAAAAGAGATCCCTATAGCCTGGAAAAAAGAAGAATCTAATATGGAGAATATTTCCCTGATCAAGGAACAGTGTAAGGTTTTAACTTTAAGGCCCGTTTCACTAAATCCAAATAATTGGTTTGCCTTGCTAACTAACAACATATGGTTCTCAAACTGTTAGCAACAGTTATTTTGTAACATGGCCAGTTATTAAAGCATTTTAATGCAACATTTCTCAGATGTAGTTTATATAGTACCTATTCTGAGATACAGTAATAGATACTATGCAAATGAAGATCCTGTGCTGGGTGAAACAAATTATGAAAAGATTTATTTATGATAAAACTTAATAGAGCCTTTAATACTAGTACTTACTATGGATTTGCAATGGGAAGAGGGGTATATAATGTTCAGTGTTTCACCAGTGGACCCTTTTTTTTGCCATGAAACATATTGAGGGACTTGGCTTTTGGATCACTCTTTGGAAGTACTGATTTGGCACCACTTCTCCCTATCAACAGAGGCCTTTCTTTTTAGTTGTGAAAAAGGGGATAATGCAGTGGTTAGGAGTACAGACTCCGGAGCCAGACTGCTGGCGTTTAAACTGTGACTTGCTGCAGGCTCTTGGGCAAGTTACTTGGTCTCGCCTTTCTTCAGTTTCTTCATCTTTAGGGTGGGCATGATAGTAGTACCTAACTAAGAGAAAGTTAGGGGTGTTAAACAACTTGATACTTTTAAAGTACCTGGAACATTTCCTAGCATATGGTAAACTCTGAATATTAGCTCTTGGCTACTAAGGCAAGTAACAGTTGCTCCAAATAAATATCCTTCTTTACCAGGACAACTCCAAATCTACTTTGGGTTATGCTGTACAGGACATCTTTATTTTTTAGGAGGTTTTTTCCTAAGACTACAGATGATAAACATTTTTAGAAGTCTAAAGTTTGTTACTAAAACCAGGGAGGTTTTATTTTTTTCCTAGATTAAAAACATGACCATTTAAACCTTCCTCTCAAGACCCCAATTCTCACTATGTTGCAGTGAGATATTAAAAGATGAGGTTATTTTCATCTTTGTTTTACCATCAGGACTCCAAAGATGACCAGATCCTTCTACTGAGAAATAGCACTTAAATTCTGCATCCATGAATAACCAGATAACTAAGGTTTGATTAATGCTTCATCACTGACAATATGTTTTCACATACATAAGAGCACTTATGGTTCTTCCTGTACCATTTTCCTTTAGCCCAGGCTGTCTCCTTGCCTCCACCTGTAGGTTCAGCTGTGTATATATTCAGCTCCAAGCAGGAAGTATGAGTTATTTATTACTTGTTTATTTAAATCCATTTCACTTAAGAAGGATTTCAGACAGGTAACAGAAGATTGACTGAGGATCAACAGTAGCTTTGCTCTTATCACCCTACCTCCCACAGCAAATGACCTTGCTGCTCAGATACCCAGTAGCTGAGTCTGACTCCATTGCTCCAGCTCTCTCCTACAGAGCCCACATACTACCATCTCCTACAGCCTGTCTTGTTGGCCCCAAAGACCCTTTATTCCAACTCCCAGATTCCAGATAAACAGATCTCCTATATCACAATCTGTTCTCAGGAACCCTTGATCAAACTCTCTTTCATAGACCCTCGGGAAAAAATAAGGAAAACAGTAAACGGTGATGGATAGTATTCTCAAGGAAGTCACACCAACTTCCATGTTCACTTTGCTCAGAAAGAAAATTTTCACATTACTGAATTCATGGGAAAGACAATGAAACTTTCTTGGAAATCTGTCCAAAAGTTTCCCAGTTTTCTGTTTAATTTTGCAATTAAAGAACCAATGGGACCTGTCCAATAAGTCCCACCAATGAAGTAATGGATCGTCAATCACAACTGGCCAGAGTGCCTCCCATGTCTTTGAAGCTGACACCCAGATTACTTACAATCTAGAGAATGTAGATATGCTCAGACTTAGGAAAAAGAACAAAGCAGGAGCCCGAAACTAATGTTTGATATCTGAATGGTATATACTAATGGGTTTTTTTTTTTTTTTTGGCTGAGTGATTTATTCAGATTTTCCCATTAAAGAATTCCAAGATGCTAAAATACAGGTTCATTTTTCTGATACTTATCTGCTCCTTCGCTTCCCTAAATAATATTGCCCAAATTTGGGGGTATATTTTTATTGTGGTAAAATATATGCAACATAAAATAATTTTAAAATGTACAATTCGTTCGTATTAATTACATTCGCAAAGTTGTGCAACCATCACTACTATATATTTCCAAAACTTTTTCATCACCCCAAACAAACTCTGTACTCATTAAGCAATAACTCCACACTCTCCCTTCCCCCAGCCCCTGATAACTTCTATTCTACTTTTTGTCTCTATGAATTTGCCTGTTCTAGATATTTCACGTAAGTGGACTCATGCAATATTTGTCCTTTTGTGTCTGGTTTATTTCACTTACCATAATGTTTTTAAGGTTCATCTATGTTGTAGCATGTATCATAACTTCATTCTTTTTTATGGCTGAATAATATTTCATTGTATTTATATATCACATTTTACTTATCCATTCATCTGTTGAAGGTGCTCAGGTTGTTTCAAACTTTTGGCTACTGTGAATAATTCTACAGTGTGTACAAGTATCTGTTTGAATCCCTGTTTTCAATTATTTTGGGTATATACCTAGGAGTTGAATTGCTGGGTCATGTGGTTATTCTGTGTTTAGCTTTTTAAGGAACCTCCAAACTGGTTTCCACAGCCGCTAAACCACTTTACATTCCCACCAGCAATGTATGAGGATTCAAATTTCTCCACATCCTCACCAATACTTGTTATTTTGTTTTTGTAATTTATTATAGCCATCCTAGTAGGTGTGAAGCGGTATCTCGTTGTGGTTTTTATTTGCACTTTCCTATTGGCTGATAATGTTGAGCCTCTTTTATGTGCTTATTGATAATTTGTACATCTTTTTTGGAGAAATGTCTATTTAAGTCCTTTGCCTATTTTTTAATTGGGTTGTCTTTTTGTTGCTGAGTTCTAAGAGTTCTTCATATATTCTTGATATTAAACCCTTATCAGATATATCATTGTAAATAGTTTCTCCCATTCTGTGGGTTATTTTTTTTTACTTTCTTGATAATATCCTTTGATTCACAAAACTTCAATTTTAATGAAGTCAAATTTATCTATTTTTTCTTTTGTTGCTTGTGTGTTTTCTGTCACTGACCCATTTTGAGTTAATTTTTGTGTATAGTATGAGGTAGGAGTCCAACTTCATTCTTCTGCGTGTGGAAATCCAGTTGTCCCATTACCATCTGTTGAAGAAGCTCTTCTTTCTCCATTGAATGGCCTTGGCACACTTGTCAAAAATCAATTGACCACATATGTTTATTTCCTGACTCTCAATCCTAGTCTATTGGCCTATGTATCTATCCTAATGCCAATACTACACTGTTTAGATTATTGCAGCTTTGTACTATAGGCTTTGAAATCAGGAAATGGGAGTCCTCCAACTTTGTTCATGTTTTTCAAGATTGTTTTAGCTATTCTGGGTCCTTTACAATTCCATATGAATTTGAGGATTGGCTTTTCCATTTCTGAAAAAAAAAAGGCTGTTAGAATTTTTTTTTTTTTTTTGCAGTACTTGGGCCTCTCACTGTTGTGGCCTCTCCCGTTGCGGAGCACAGGCTCCGGACGTGCAGGCCCAGCGGCCATGGCTCATGGGCCCAGCCGCTCCGTGGCATGTGGGATCCTCCCAGACTGGGGCATGAACCCGTGTCCCCTGCATTGGCAGGCGGACTCTCAACCACTGCACCACCAGAGAAGCCCTAGAATTTTTATAGGAATTGCATTGTATCTGTGAATAGCTTTGAATAGTACTGACATCTTAACAACATTGTCTTTCTGTCCATGAACACAAGATGTCTTTCCATTTATTTAGATCTTCTTTAATTTATTTTTGCATGTTTTATATTTTTCAGTATACAAGTCTTTCACTTTGTGGTCAAATTTATTCCTAAGTCTTATATTCTTTTAGATGTTATTGTAAATGGAACTGCCTTCTTAATTTCCTTTTTCGGATTGTTCATTTTTGTTGTACACACACACACACACACACACCCCTGATTTTTGTGAGTTGGTTTTATACTCTGCAACTTTGCCACATTCATTCATTAGCACTAGTTGTTTTCTTGTGTATTCTTTGGGATTTTCTATACATAGTATCATGTCATCTCTGAATAAAGATAGTTTTACTTCCTTCTTTCTGATGTGGATGCCTTGAATTTCCTTTTTTCTTGTCTAATTGCTCTGGCTAGAAATTCTAGTACAACAATGAAAAACTAGTAGTTCCCGATCTTAGGGGGAAAGATTTCAGTCTTTCACCATTAAATATGTTAGCTGTGGGTTTTTCAATTAATGCCCTATATAATGTTGAGGAAGTTCCCTTCTATTCCTAGTTTTCTGAGTGTTTTTATTATGAAACTGTGTTGGATATCATAATGTCTTGAGTATATAACAACTGAGACATAAAACAACTCTTTGGCCTCTGGGTCTCTTGCAGTACTGAATTGCTGTGTCATTGCTTGTCTAATAGGACCCAAATTAGGCATGACCAATGGAGAAAATCACCCCTGATTCTGGCAAGTATCTGATAAACAATCTTCGCTGCCAGTTCTGCTTTCTTAGGTCATGATTTATGCCACTTCTGTCTATGGATCCAGACTACACACCTACCTTGGCCCTCTAATTGGGACTGGGTCTCTTGACTCAACAAAAACACTTAAGTCTCCAACCTTAGCTTTTCCCACTAGATTGACACTATCTGCAGAACCCCAGTTTCTGCATTAATGACTTCTTCCCACTACCTCCAAGCTGTGGTCCTTTGCTTAGTCCCTCATGATCTACCATACCTTAAATCAGCCTCTCAGCACCTCTTATCAAACCCCCATCCTTATCCTCTCCAAGCTTTCTGGTCATTCCTGGTGATTTGGTTGTAATGGTCCCTTCTGGCTTTGAGAGCCTACCTCCACAGAGTTCTCAGTGTCACTCCTGAATCATCACTTCCTACTGTGATGAGTGCATCATCACTCATCTCTTCTGGAATGATTCAAGGGTAAACCTCAGCCCTCTTTGATTTTCACCAAAAGAACACTCACATAAGGCATGTGTGTAGAGCATTCTACACTGAAGGTCTGCAGAGATGGTTTGGGTTCATAACCCAGTAACATAAAGTAGAATATCAAATTTCACTATTCTTAAAAAAAAACCTCCGCAGTCATTTGTGTTAATTGGAGGTCTAGTCTCCCGCCTCGCTCTTTTATTTAACTGCTCACTTTATTATGCAGAGCAGTTCAGTTCTTCTTAGTCTATTCTAAACTAGGTTCTGGCATCCCACTGCCTATCAACAGATTCATTCTTGTGCTGGGCCTCACCCTTTCTTCTTCCCTTCATCAAGAGGAAAAGAACAGAAGAGAGATGCTTTGCCCTTCTCATGAATTAGGCCATCTCCCTTAGAAGACAGAAAAAGCCACAGGCAGTTTGATTTCTAAATAACAGCGTCTCTCTCTGTCTCTCTCTGCCTCTGTCTCTGTCTCTGTCTCTCTCTCTCTCACACACACACACACACACAAATGCAGTTTAAATACTTAAACACCTTCTGCTAAAAGATAGGATATCATATATAATACCCTAATCCCATGATTCCCAGACTGTGTGCAGAGGTGCCCCAGAGTGCCAAAGTGAACTCACAGGGGCTACCATGGGTTATTTTATATTTATAGTCTGGTATTTTGCACAGACACTGTGCAAACTGCCAGCCCCAGGTGGTTCGTCGTTTCAACATTAGATTGTTCTACATTCCTTTTATTTCATATCTTTGCAAAACTGAGCTTTCTGTGGTTGCTTTGATAAAAAGCAAGTACTATACTAAAAGCAACGTGGAAAAGGAAATAAAGGTGGTGGGAACCAATCTGATTCCAAGGATTGATTAGTTTTGCAGTGGCCAGTAGGTATACACATCCCACTAGTAAGTAATTCTGATTAGGAATAAAATGAAAATATTTTCTCTTTCAATTTATATGAATTAATTTTTTCAAAGGCACTAAATTGTTAAGACATAAATACTTACTAAGTCCACTGGACCTTACTACTTAATACATGAAACTACTAAGTATTTGCTTTGGCTTTCAGGCACTGTGAAAAACTACCAAGAAAGTTTAGGAAACTCTGCCCTAGTCTTTTATATATATCAACTATAAAACTCATATTTAACATTATGAAAAGTTATAGAGTAACTAATAAAAACATCCAGGGAAATCATTATAAAAATCCCTAATTAACAAGAAGATTACTGTAATTAATATTATCTCCCTTTTTAATGTAAATACTTGAAAAACTTTAAAAGGTATAATAACAATGTTTCTGTCTTTATTATTATTTTGTATTACTGAACTATAATTCAATTACAATATTATATTAGTTTCAGGGGTATGACATAGTGATTGGATATCTTATACATTACAAAATAATCACCATGATAAATCTAGTTACCATACAAAGTTATTACAATATTATTGATTATATTCCCTATGCCATCTATTATAAAATTATTTACTTTATAATGTGAAATGTGTACCTCTTAATTTTCCTCACCTATTTCACTCATCCCTCCATTCTCCTCCCCTCTGGCAACCACTCATTTGTTCTTTTTATCTATGAGTCTGTTTTTGTTATGTTTGTTCATTTGTTTTCTTTTTTAGATCCTACCTAAGTGAAATCATATGGTATTTGTCTTTCTCTGTCTGACTTATTTCACTTATTATAATACCCTCTAGGTCTATCCACCATTGCAAATAGCAAGTTTTCATTCTTTTTTATATGACTATTATTCCATTGTATGTATGTGTGTGTGTGTGTGTGTGTGTGTGTGTGTATGTGTATATGACATCTTCTTTATCCATTCATCTATTGATGGACATATCTTGGCTATTATAAATAATGCTCCAATGAACACAGGAGTGCATATATCTTTCTCAGCTTAGTGTTTTTCTTTTCTTTGGAAAAATACCCAGAAGTGCAACTGCTGGATCGTACAGTAGTTCTATTTTTAATATTTTGAGGAACCTCCATACTGTTTCCCGTAGTGGCTGCAACAATTTATATTCCCACCAACAGTGTACTAGGGTTCCCTTTTCTCCGCACCCTCTACAACATTTATTTCTTGATAATTTCCATTCTAACAGGTATGAGGTGATATATCATTGTGGTTTTGACTTGCATTTGTTTCCCTGGTGGTTAGTGATGCTGAGAATCTTTTCATGTGTCTATTGGCCATCTGTATGTCTTCTTTGGAAAAATGTCTATGCAGGTGTTCTGCCCATTTTTTAATCAGGTTGTGTGTGTGTGTGTTTTGATGTTGAATTGTATGAATTCACTGTATATTTTTTATATTAATCTCTTATCATATATATCATTTGCAAATATCTTCTCCCATTCAGTAGGCTGCCTTTTTGTTTTGTTGATAGCTTCCTTCGATGTGGAAAAGCTTTTTAGTTTGATATAGTCCCATTTGTTTATTTTTGCTTTTGTTTCCCTTGCCTGAGAAGACAAATCCAAAATATATCATTGAGACCAATGTCAAAGCACATACTGCCTATGTTTTCTTCCAGGAGTTTTATGGTTTCAGGTCTTACATTTAAGTCTTTAATCCATTTTGAGTTTATTTTTGTATATGGTATTAAAAAGTAGTCATTCTGATGAGCATTTAGCTGATCTGTGCATTCAACCAACTGTGGATCGAAAATACCTGAAAAAAGAAATTCCAGAAAAGTTCCAAAAAGCAAAACTCGAATTTGCCCTGCATCAGCAAGTATTTACACAGCATTGCTGAGATTCAAGATAATCCATTTGTCTTGAAGTAGAGGGAAGGAGGTCTGTTGGGTATGTCTCCTTTCAGACACCTCCACTCAATGAAGATGCCCAGAGATTTGTTTCCAGTCCCTGATGCCCTCGAGGCTATGGAAAGCAAAGTTCCATAGTTGCATGTAGCTGTCTCGTTTTCTCAACAACATTTATTGAAAAGGCTGTCTTTTCCCCGTTGTATATTCTTGCCTCATTTGTCATAGATGAATTGACCATAAGTGCATGGGTTTATTTCTGGACTCTCTATTCAGTTTCACTGATCTATGTGTCTGTTTTTCTGCCAGTACCATGCTGTTTGATTACTATAGCTTTGTAGTACACTTTGAAGTCAGGGAGCATGGTTACCCCAGCTCTGTTCTTTCTCAAGATTGCTTTGGCTAATCAGGGTCTTTTGTGTTTCCATACATATTTTAAAATGATTTCTTCTAGTTCTGTGAAAAATGTCATTAGTAATTCGATAGGAATTGTACTGAATCTGTAGATTGCCTTGGGAAGTATGGTCTTAACAATATTAATTCCTCCAATTCATGAACATGGTATACCTATCTGTTCATGTCATCTACAGTTTCTTTCATCAGTGTCTTATGGTTTTCCAAGTACAGGTCTTTTACCTCCTTAGATTTATTCCCAGGTATTTTATTCTTTTTGATGAGATGGTAAGTGGGATTGTTTCCTAAGTTTATGTTTCTGACAGTTCATTGTTAATGTATAGAGACGCAATGGATTTCTGTATATTAATTTTGTATCCTGCAGCTTTACCAAATTCATTGATGAGCTCTAGTAGTTTTTTGGTGGCATTTTTAGGGTTTTCTGTGTATAGTATCATGTCATGTGCAAACAGTGACAGTTTTACTTCTTTTCCAATTTGGATTCCTTTTATTTCTTCTTCTTGTCTAGCTGTTGTGGCTAGGACTTCCAATACCATGTTGAATAAAAGTGGTGAGAATGAGCATCCTTGTCTTATTCCTGATTTAGAAGAAATGCTTTCAGCTTTTCACCATTGAGTATGATGTTGGCTCTAGGTTTGTCATAATGAGCCTTTATTGTATTGAGGTACATTCCCCCTATACCCACTCTGCTGGGAGTTTTTATCATAAATGAATGCTGAGTTTTCTCAAAAGCTTTTTCTGTATCTACTGATATTATCATATAATTTTATTCTTCAATTTGTTAATGTGGTGTATGACACTGATTGATTTGCAGCTATTGAGCCATCATTGCATCCCTGGTATTCAGTCTTGGAAGATTGTACATTTCTAGGAATTTATCCATTTCTTCTAGGTTGTACATTTTGGGGCATATAATTGTACATAGTAATCATTTATGATCCTGTGTAATTCTCTGGTGTTGTTTTTAATTTCTGCTCTTTAATTTTTGATTTTATCTGAAACCTCTCTCTTTTTTTTCTTTATGAGTCTATCTAAAGGTTTATGCATTTTGTTTATCTTTTAAAAGAATCAGCTCTTAGTTTCATTGATCTTTTCTATTGCTTTTTTAGTCTCTATTTCATGTACTTCTGCTCTGGTTTTGATATTTCTTTCCATCTCTTAACTTTGGGCTTTGTTGGTTAGTCCTTTTCTAGTTCCTTTAGGTGTAAGGTTAGATTGTTATTTGACATTTTTCTTCTTTCCTGAGGTAAGCTTATATAACTGTAAACTTCCCTGCTTTTTTCATGGGAACTGCTTTTGCTGTGTCTCTAGATTCTGGATCATTTTGTTTCCATTTTAATTTGCCTTCATGTATTTTTTTAATTTTCTCTTTGATTTCGTCAGTGCACCATCAGTTTTTTTTTTTTTAATTTTTGAACTTTATTTTTTTATACAAGAGGTTCTTATTAGTCACCAGTTTTATACACATCAGGGTATACATGTCAATCCCAATCGCCCAATTCATCACACCACCACCACACCCCCCCAAGGCTTTCCCCCTTGGTGTCCATACGGTTCCCTACATCTGTGTCTCAATTTCTGCCCTGCAAACTGGTTCATCTCTACCATTTTTCTACGTTCCACATATATGCGTTAATATACGATATTTGTTTTCCTCTTTCTGACTTACTTCACTCTGTATGACAGTCTCTAGATCCATCCACGTCTCAAAAAATGACCCAATTTCGTTCCTTTTTATGGCTGAGTAATATTCCATTGTATATACATACCACATCTTCTTTAACCATTCGTCTGTTGATGGAAGTTGAGGTTGCTTCCATGACCTGGCTATTGTAAATAGTGATGCAATGAAGATTGGGGTGCATGTGTCTTTTTGAATTATGGTTTTCTCTGGGTATATGCCCAGCAATGGGATTGCTGGATCATATGGTAATTCTATTTTTAGTTTCTTAAGGAACCTCCATACTGTTCTCCATAGTGGCTGTATCAATTTACATTCCCACCAACAATGCAAGAGGGTTCCCTTTTCTCCACACCTTCTCCAGCATTTGTTGTTTGTAGATTTTCTGATGATGCCCATTCTAACTGGTGTGAGGTGATACCTCATTGTAGTTTTGTTTTGCATTTCTCTAATAATCAGCAATGCTGAGCAGCTTTTCATGTGCTTCTTGGCCACCTGTATGTCTTCTTTGGAGAAATGTCTATTTAAGTCTTCTGCCCATTTTTGGATTGGGTTGTTTGTTTTTTTAATATTGAGCTGCATGAGCTGTTTATACATTTTGGAGATTAATTCTTTGCTGATTCGTTTGCAAATATTTTCTCCCATTCTGAGGGTTGTCTTTTCGTCTTGTTTATGATTTCCTTTGCTGTGCAAAAGCTTTTAAGTTTCATTAGGTCCCATTTGTTTATTTTTGTTTTTATTTCCATTACTCTAGGAGGTGGATCAAAAAAGATCTTGCTGTGATTTATGTCAAAGAGTGTTCTTCCTAAGTTTTCCTCTAAGAGTTTTATAGTCTCCGGTCTTACATTTAGGTCTTTAATCCAGTTTGAGTTTATTTTTGTGCATGGTGCTCGGGAGTGTTCTAATTTCATTCTTTTACAGGTGGCTGTCCAGTTTCCCCAGCACCACTTATTGAAGAGACTGTCTTTTCTCCATTGTATATCCTCGACTCCATTGTCATAGATTAGTTGACTAGAGGTGTGTGGGTTTATCTCTGGGCTTTCTATCTTGTTCCATTGATCTATGTTTCTGTTTTTGTGCCAGTACCATATTATCTTCATTACTGTAGCTTTGTAATATAGTCTGATTCCTCCAGCTCCGTTTTTTTCCCTCAAGACTGCTTTGGCTATTCGGGGTCTCTTGTGTCTCCATACAAATTTTAAGATTTTTTTGTTCTAGTTCCATAAAAAATACCATTGGTAATTTGATAGGGATTGAATTGAATCTGTAGATTGCTTTGGGTAGTAGAGTCATTTTCACAATATGTATTCTTCCAATCCAAGAACATGGTATATCTCTCCATCTGTTTGTATTGTCTTTAATTTCTTTCATCAGTGTCTTATAGTTTTCTGCATACAGGCTTTTGTCTTCCTAGGTAGGTTTATTCCTAGGTATTTTATTCTTTTTGTTGTAATGGTAAATGGGAGTGTTTCCTTAATTTCCCTTTTAGATTTTTCATCATTAGTATATAGGAATGAAAGAGTTTTCTGTGCATTAATTTTGTATCCTGCAACTTTACCACATTCATTGATTAGCCCTAGTAGTTTTCTGGTGGCATCTTTAGGATTCTCTATGTATAATATCATGTCATCTGCAAACAGTGACAGTTTTACTTCTTTTCCAATTTGTATTCCTTTATTTCTTTTTCTTCTCTGATTGCTGTGGCTAGGACTTCCAAAACTATGTTGAATAATAGTGGTGAGAGTGGACATCCTTGTCTTGTTCCTGATCTTAGAGGAAATGTTTTCAGTTTTTCACCATTGAGAATCATGTTTGCTGTGGGTATATCGTATATGGCCTTTGTTATGTTGAGGTAGGTTCTCTCTATGCCCACTTTCTGGAGAGTTTTTATCATAAATAGGTGTTGAATTTTGTCAAAAGCTTTTTCTGCATCTTGAGATGATCATATGGTTTTTGTTTTTGTTTTGTTTGGTGGTACACGGGCCTCTCACTGTTGTGGCCTCTCCCGTTGTGGAACACAGGCTCCGGATGTGCAGGCCCAGCAGCCATGGCTCACAGGCCCAGCCACTCCATGGCATGTGGGATATTCCTGGACTGGGGCACGAACCCGTGTCCCCTGCATCGGCAGGCGGACTCTCAACCACTGCGCCACCAGGGAAGCCCAATCATATGGTTTTTATTATTTAATTTGTTAATGTGGTGTATTACATTGATTGATTTGTGTATACTGAAGAATCCTTGCATCCCTGGGATAAATCCCACTTCATCATGGTGTGATCCTTTGTGGGTATGATCCTTTAAATGTGTTGTTGGATTCTGTTTGCTAGTATTTTGTTGAGGATTTTTTCATCTATATTCATCAGTGATATTGGTCTGTAATTTTCTTTTTTTGTAGTGTCTTTGGTTTTGGTATCAGAGTGATGGTGGCCTCATAGAATGAGTTTGGAGTGTTCCTTCCTCTGCAATTTTCTGGAAGAGTTTGAGAAGGATGGGTGTTAGCTCTTCTCTAAATGTTTGATAGAATTCACCTGTGAAGCCATCTGGTCCTGGACGTTTGCTTGTTGGAAGATTTTTAATCACAGTTTCAATTTCATTACTTGTGATTGGTTTGTTCATATTTTCTATTTCTTCCTGGTTCAGTCCTGGAAGGTTATACCTTTCTAAGAATTTGTCCATTTCTTCCAGGTTGTCCATTTTATTGGCATAAAGTTGCTTGTAGTGGTCTCTTAGGATGCTTTGTATTTCTGCAGTGTCTGCTGTAACTTCTCCTTTCTCTTTCTAATTTTATTGATTTGAGTCCTCTCTTTTTCTTGATGAGTCTGGCTAATGGTTTATCAATTTTGTTTATCTTCTCAAAGAACCAGCTTTTAGTTTTATTGATCTTTGCTATTGTTTTCTTTGTTTCTATTTCATTTATTTCTGTTCTTATCTTTATGATTTCTTTCCTTCTGCCAACTCTGGGTTTTGTTTGTTCTTTTTTCTCTAGTTCCTTTAGATGTAAGGTTAGATTGTTTTTCTGAGATTTTTCTTGTTTCTTGAGGTAGGCTTGTATAGCTATAGACTTCCCTCTTAGAACTGCTTTTGCTGCATCCTTAGGTTTTGGATCGTCCTGTTTTCATTGTCATTTGTCTCCAGGAATTTTTTGATCTCCTCTTTGATTTCTTCAGTGATCTCTTGGTTTTTTAGTAACGTATTGTTTAGCCTCCATGTGTTTGTGTTTTTAACGTTTTTTTCCCTGTAATTCATTTCTAATCTCATAGCGTTGTGGTCAGAAAAGATGCTGGATATGATTTCATTTCTTTAATTTACTGAGGCTTGATTTGTGACCCAAGATGTGGTCTATCCTGGAGAATGTTCCGTGTGCACTTGAGAAGAGTGTAATCTGCTGTTTGGGGATGGAATGTCCTATAAATATCAATTAAATCTATCTTGTCTATTGTGTCATTTAAAGCTTCTGTTTCCTTATTTATTTTCATTTTGGATGATCTGTCCATTGGTGTAATTGAGGTGTTAAAGTCCCCCACTATTATTGTGTTACTGTTGATTTCCTCTTTTATAGCTGTTAGCAGTTGCCTTATGTATTGTGGTGCTCCTATGTTGGGTGCATATACATTTATAATTGTTATATCGTCTTCTTGGATTGATCCCCTGATCATTATGTAATGTCCTTCCTTGTCTCTTGTAACATTCTTTATTTTAAAGTCTATTTTATCTGGTATGATTATTTCTACTCCAGCTTTCTTTTACTTCCAGTTGCATGGAGTATCTTTTTCCATCCCCTCACTTTCAGTCTGTATGTGTCCCTTGGTCTGAAGTGGGTCTCTTGTAGACGGCATATATATGCGTCTTGTTTTTGTATCCATTCAGCAAGCCTGTGTCTTTTGGTTGGAACATTTAATCCATTCACATGTAGGTAATTATTGATATGTATGTTCCTATGACTATCTTCTTAGTTGTTTTGGGTTTGTTTTTGTAGGTCCTTTTCTTGTGCTTCTCACTTAGAGAAGTTCCTTAAGCATTTGTTGTAGAACTGGTTTGGTGGTGCTGAATTCTCTTAGCTTTTGCTTGTCTATAAAGCTTTTAATTTCTCCATCGAATCTGAATGAGGTCCTTGCCAGGTAGAGTAATCATGGTTGTAGGTTCTTCCTTTCATCATTTTAAGTATATCATGCCACTCCCTTCTGGCTTGTAGAGTTTCTGCTGATAAATCAGCTGTTAACCTTATGGGAGTTTCCTTGTATGTTATTTGTTGTTTTTCCCTTGCTGCTTTCAATAACTTTTCTTTGTCTTTAATTTTTGCCAGTTTGATTCTATGTGTCTCGGCATGTTTCTCCTTGGGTTTATCCTGCATGGGACTCGCTGCACTTCCTGGACTTGGGTGGCTATTTCCTTTTCCATGTTAGGGAAGTTTTCGACTATAATCTCTTCAGATATTTTCTCGGGTCCTTTCTCTCTCTCTTCTCTTTCTGGAACCCCTATAATGTGAATGTTGTTGCGTTTAATGTTGTCAGAGAGGTCTTTTAGGCTGTCTTCATTTTTTTTCATTCTTTTTTCTTTATTCTGTTCTGCAGCAGTGAATTCCACCATTCTGTCTTCCAGGTCACTTATCTGTTCTTCTGCCTCAGTTATTCTGCTATTGATTCCTTCTAGTGTAGTTTTCATTTCAGTTATTGCATTGTTCATTTCTCTTTGTTTGTTCTTTTATTCTTCTAGGTCTTTGTTAAACATTTCTTGCATCTTCTCGATCTTTGCCCCCATTCTTTTTCCAAGGTCCTGGATCATCTTCACTATCATTATTCTGAATTCTTTTTCTGGAAGGTTGCCTATCTCCACTTTCTTTAGTTGTTTTTCTGGGGTTTTATCTTGTTCCTTCATCTGGTACATAGCCCTCTGCCTTTTCATCTTGTCTTTCTATCAATGTGGTTTTTGTTCCACAGGATGCAGGATTGTAGTTCTTCTTGCTTCTGCTGTCTGCCCTCTGGTGGATGAAGCTATCTAAGAGGCTTGTGCAAGTTTCCTGATGGGAAGGACTGGTGGTGGGTACAGCTGACTGTTTCTCTGGTGGGCAGAGCTCAATAAAACTTTAATCCGCTGCTGATGGGTTGGCCTGGGTTCCCTCCCTGTTGGTTGTTTGGCCTGAGGCAACCCAACACTGGAGCCTACCCAGGCACTTTGGTGGGGCTAATGGTGGACTCTGGGAGGGCTCACACCAAGGAGTACTTCCCAGAACTTCTGCTGCCCGTGTTCTTGTCCCCATGGTGAGCCACAGCCACCCCCTGCCTCTGCAGGAGACCCTCCAACACTAGCAGGTAGGTCTGGTTCAGTCTCCCCTGGGGTCACTGCTCTTTCTCCTGGGTCCCAATGCGCACACTACTTTGTGTGTGCCCTCCAAGAGTGGAGTCTCTGTTTCCCCCAGTCCTTTCAAAGTCCTGAAATCAAATCCCACTAGCCTTTAAAGTCTGATTCTCTAGGAATTCCTCCTCCCATTGCCAGATCCCCAGGTTGGGAAGCCTGACGTGGGGCTCAGAACCTTCACTCCAGTGAGTGGACTTCTGTGGTATAAGTGTTCTCCAGTCTGTGAGTCACCCATCCAGCAGTTATGGGATTTGATTTTACTGTGATTGCGCCCCTCCTACTATCTCATTATGGCTTCTCCTTTGCCTTTGGATGTGGGGTATCTTTTTGGTGAGTTCCAGTGTCTTCCTGTCGATGATTGTCCAGCAGCTAGTTGTGATTCTGGTGTTCTCAGAAGAGGGAGTGAGAGCACATCCTTCTACTCCGCCATCTTGGTTCAGGGCCCCATCAGTTGTTTAGTAGCATTCTGTTTAGCCTCCACTTGCAGTTTTTTCCTTGTAGTTGATTTCTAGTCTCATGCAGTTGTGGTTGGGAAAGATGCTTGATATAATTTCAATATTCTTAAATTTATTGAAACATTTTGTGACGAAGCATATGATCTATTATACAGAATGTTCTGTATGCACTGCTTTGGGATGGAATGTTCTCTATATATCTTTAAAGCTCATCTGAGCTAATGTGTCATTTAAGGCCAGTGTTTCCATATTGATTTTCTGTCTGGATGATCTGTTCATTGATGTAAGTGGGAAAAGATATAAAAATTTTAAATCAGGAAAGTTTCAGAAGGTCAAACACTAATTAATAAAACTGTTTAAAGAAACAAGGTACTCTGGTTAAATATTTTTAATTAACTGACTATTAATGAAATACTCTCTTTCAACTCTTCTTGAAAATTTACACAAAAAGATATCTTGGTAGGTACAATTTACTAAATATAGCTAAATTTTCTTTTGTTGATTAAGTAACTTTAATAAGAGGTTAAATCACTTGCCCAGGGTTACAACCATAGTGAATGGCAGAACCAGGTTCCAAAACTGAGTTTTCAGGCTCAAGCACTTGAGAGATCAGTTAGGGTTCAGTAAGTTTAGGAATATCACATATTATATTCCATACTATTTCTAAAGATTAATTGTGCACTGGCATATTAAACACTTTGAGAAATCCTGTAAGAAAGAAGTTTTTGAAATTTGGTTTAAATCTACATTTCCAAATCCACTGGCCTGAAAATCCTTTTTCACCTAACAGCTATTCTGTACTGTTTGAGACTGTGAGCTCTGGAGTCAAAGGGCCAGGTTCAAATCCCAGCTCAATTGCTTAGCCATGCCATTTATCTAATCCTCATATCCCTGATCCATAAAATGGAAATAATACTAATACCACTTCAAATACTTGTGAGCACTAGATGATAAAATGCATAGAAAGCACATACTAAGTGCCCAACAAATTTAGCTAAAACATTTCTCAAAATTAGCGTTTGTAGAACATAATTTGAGAATGCCATCATAATTATTCAGATGAAAGTATAAAAATGCCTAAACAAATAATTGCTGCAGGTCACATGCCACTGAATCATAAAACTTATTGGAAGGCTTTCAGGTAGCACATATTTGTGAAAAGAAGATTTGCAATCCTGGCGAAGTTTGGAGTTTTCATTTAGAGATGAAGGACCATATAGTGTTGTGGCCACTGCTGAGGTGTGCTGATGTCTCTCTAGATGTTTGAAGACACAAAGATGGTCCAGGTAAGGATAAAGGAAAAGCTGGTCCTCAAAGGCAGATAAAGAAAGGGCAGAAAGAGAAGGGAGTGCTAACTCATGACTCTTCTCTTACCCCAACCAGGAGTATCTATCTTCCCATTAATTTAACCCCTTTTCTCAACTATCAAAGAAAAAAGATGCCCTTTTTAGTGGTTACTGTTCCCAAAGAAAGATAAATCACGTTCTCTTTCTTTGAAACAGAAAGTGGAGAATTACATAGAGAAAATACTACCAACTGTTTTTCTTTTAAAATGTAGGGTTAGGTGAAACCATAAAAGAAGATAATACACAGTAAATACATCAGACTTTATTTAGGTTGATGAATTAGAAAATTCCTAGGGGGCTTCCCTGGTGGCACAGTGGTTAAGAATCCACCTGCCGATGCAGGGGACACGGGTTCGAGCCCTGGTCCAGGAAGATCCCACGTGCTGTGGACCAACTAAGCCCATGCACCGCAACTACCGAGCCTGCGCTCTAGAGCCCGTGTGCCACAACTACTGAAGCCCACAAGCCTAGAGCCCATGCTCTGCAACAAGAGACGCCACCGCAATGAGAAGCCTGCACACTACAAGAAAGAGTAGCCCCCACTTGCTGCAACTAGAGAAAGCCCGTGCGCATCAATGAAGACCCAATGCCACCAAAAAATAAAATAAAATAAATTTAATAAAAAAGAAAGGAAGAAAAAAAAAAGAAAGGAAGAAAATTCCTAGGGAGACAATAAACAACTAATACTGCCATTGTCCATATATCTGTAGAGCTATTATTTTTCTATTCAGAAAAGTATTTTATATATTATTGGAGAAATTTAATTACCTAAATATCATTTTGGTGTTGTCAGTAACAATTTCATCACATTAACACAAGGGAAAAATGGAAGTTTTTATTAATAGTAATGTATGGTTGGGAAACAAATATTTACACTTAACTCTAATGACTGAATAGCCTTATTTTTGTTTTGCAAAAAAAGAAAGAAATACTATGTTTTCTACAAGGTACTTTGGCCCATGCTTTTCTATCATTCAGCTGCCTCTTGAATGCATTAGTCACGCAGTTTATGGGATACCATTGTATGGCTCATCAAGAAATCTTTATTCGACCCAGCATTACATAAGTAGGTTGCCTGATGTATTATTCCTTGTAAAAATGTTTATCTTTCCTGAATGTGATGATGAGCAGTTGATTAATTTGTTCATGTCTCTTTAAGGATGATTTATCAATGTGAGTGATACTTAGAGTTCTGAGAGCAATTAATGTTGCTTCAAGTAAAGTTAATATGGCAGCCCCACTGAAGGTAGTCAGGGAAAACAATGCTTCTTATATGCTTAAGATCACTTACTTTCTGACTGAAACTCTAACAAGTCAAGCTCAAGAGTTCATTGTATTCTTGTGGGTAAACTGGAGAAAGAATATGGAGTACACACATAAAATATTCCCCTAGTTCAAATGTTACATTTATACAAACTTAGTAGAGCCAAGATAAGCAATGTAAGCCTGACTTCTTTGCTTTTCCTTTTCTTTTGCAGTATGCAATAGCAGTTTGATGTTTTATTTTGACATTACAGAAATTTAAAGTAAAAGTAGTATTTGTTGTGTGCATTATAATATGTGATTTGAACTATGGCATGTTTCTGAATCCATCAAAATCATTACATATGATATGATGCCACCTTCTGATAATTCTCCCCTTTGATCAGATGAATCTCAAAACTCTGCTCTTGCAAGGTAGGTGCAGAAAAGAAGCCAGCTCTTTCAGCAGGTTTTGTCTGGCTGCCCAACCCTGGTGATGTGAAGGAGGTGATATGCAGGTGGTAGATAAAGAAGCCTCTCCTGGTGGGAGGGGCTGGGAAGTACAAAATGGTGCTGGTGCCAGGTACAGCCTCACTTAATCAGAAATCGTAATTTGTGGGAAGTGAGATAAGACAGCAGAGAAGAAGGATGTGAGCTCACCTCCTCTCATGAAAACACCAAAATCACAACTAACTGCTGAACAACCATCAACAAAAAAAATGCTGGAACCTACCAAAAAAGATATCCTACATCCAAAGACAAAGAAGAAGCCACAACAAGGTGGTAGGAGGGGTGCAATCACAATAAAATCAAATCCCATATCAACCAGGTGGGCGACCCCCCAAAGAGGAAAATAATTATATCACAGAGGTTCTCCCACAGGAGTGATAGTTCTGAGCCCCATGTAAGGCTCCCCAGCCTGGGTGTCTGGCATTGGAAGGAGGAGCCCCCAGAGCATCTGGCTTTGAAGGCCAGCAGGGTTTTATCACAGGAATTCCACAGGACTGGGGGAAACAGAAACTCCACTATTGGAGTTTTGTGTGCACTGGGATACAGGAGAAAAAGCAATGACCTCATAAGAGCCTGGGCCAGAATCACCTGCTGGTATCGGAGGGTCTCCTGCAGAGGCGGGGAGCAGTTGTGGCTCACGGTGAGGACAAAAACACTGGTGGCAATAGTTCTGGAGAGTACTCCTTGGCGTGAGCCCTCCTGGAGGCCACCATTTTCTCACCAAGACCTGGGCCCACGCAACAGCCTGTAGACTCCAGTGCTGGGACGCCTCAGGCCAAACAACCAACAGGGCAGGAACACAGCCCCACCAATCAGCAAATAGGCTGCCTGAATTCTTCCTGAGCCCACAGCTTCCTGCTAAACACACCCCTTGACATGGCCCTGCCCATCAGAGAGACAAGCCCAGCTCCACACACCAGTGGGCAGGAACCAGTCCCTCCCACCAGGAAGCCTGCACAAGCCTCTAAGACCAGCCTCATCCACCAGGGGGCAGACAACAGAAGCAAGAAGAACTATAATCCTGCAACCTGTGGAATGGAAACCACAATCACAGACAGTTAGACAAAATGAGATGGCAGAGGAATATGTCCCAGACAAAAAGAACAAGATAAACCCCAAAAGAACAACTAAGTGAAGTGGAGATAGGCAATCTAGCCCAAAAAGAATTCAGAATGATAGTAAAGATGATCCAACATCTCAAAAAATAATGGAGACACAGACACAGACACAGACACACAGACCAAGATGATCCAACATCTCAAAAAATAATGGAGACACAGACCAAGATACAAGAAATGTTTAACAAAGTGCTAGAAGATCTAAAAAACAAACAGAGATGAACAATACAATAACTGAAATGAAAAATACACTAGAAGGAGTCAATGGCAGAATAAATGAGGCAGAAGAACCAATAAGTGAGCTGGAAGACAGAATGGTGGAAATCACTGCTGCAGAACAGAATAATGAAAAAAGAAAGAAAAGAAATAAGGACAGTCTAAGAGACCTCTGGGACAACACTAAATGCATAACATTTGCATTATAGAGGTCCCAGAAGGAGAAGAGGGAGAGAAAGGACCTTAGAAAATATATGAAGAGATAGTAGCTGAAAACGTCCCTAACGTGGGAAAGGAAACAGTCACCCAAGTCTAGGAAGTGCACAGTCTCAGGTAGGATAAATGCAAGGAGGAACATGCCAAGACACATAGACAAAAAATAAATATTAAAAGCATCAAGAAAAAGCAACAGGTAACATACAAGGGAACTCCCATAAGGTTATCAGCTGATTTTCGGCAGAAACTCTGCAGGCCAGAATAAAGTGGTATGAAATATTTACAGGGAAGATAAAAGGGAAGAACCTACAACCAAAAATACTCTACCCAGCAAGGCTCTCATTCAGATTTGATGGAGAAATCAGAAGTTTTACAGATGAACAAAAGCTAAGAGAATTCAGCACCACCAAACCAGCTCTGTAACAAATACTAAAGGAACTTCTCTAGGTGGAAAAGGAAAGGCCACAACTAGACACAAGAAAATTACAAATAGAAAAGTTCACTGGTAAAGGCAAACACACATTAAAGGTAGGAAATCATACACACACAAATATGATATCAAAACCAGCAATTGTGAGCAGAGGAGAGTCAAATGCAGGATATTGGAAATGCATTTGAAAATAAAAGACCAGCCACTTAAAACAATCTTATTTGTTTTTATACATATAAACTGCTATATTGAAATCTCATGGTAACTGCAAACAAAAATCTACAATAGGGCTTTCCTGGTGGCGCAGTGGTTGAGAGTCTGCCTGCTGATGCAGGGGATGCAGGTTCATGCCCCGGTCTGGGAGGATCCCGCGTGCCGAAGAGCAGCTGGGCCCGTGAGCCATGGCCACTGGGCCTGCGCGTCCGGAGCCTGTGCTCTGTGGCGGGAGAGGCCACAACAGTGAGAGGCCCACATACTGCAAAAAAAAAAAAAAAAAAAAACTACAATAAATACACACGCAAAAAAGAAAAAGGAATCCACACACAACACTAAATTTAGTCATCAAATCACAAAAAACGACCAAAAGAGGAAGGGAAGAAAAAAGCCCTGCCAAAACTAATCTAAAACAATTAACAAAATGCCAATAAGAACATACATATTGATAATTACCTTAAAGGTAAATGGATTAAATGCTCCAACCAAAAGACATAGGCTGCCTGAATGAATAAAAAACGAGACCCATATATATGCTGTCTTCAAGAGACCCACTTCAGATCTAAGAACACATACAGACTGAAAGTGAGGGGATGGAAAAAGATATTCCACACAATGGAAATCAAAAGAAAGCTGGGGGGCTTTCCTGGTGGTGCAGTGGTTGAGAGTCTGCCTGCCGATGCAGGGGACACGGGTTCATGCCCCGGTCCGGGAAGATCCCACATGCCGCCGAGCGGCTAGGCCTGTGAGCCATGGCTGCTGAGCCTGAGTGTCCGGAGCCTGTGCTCCACAACGGGAGAGGCCACAACAGTGAGAGGCCCGCGTACTGCAAGAAAAAAAGAAAGCTGGAATAGCAATACTCGTATCAGACAAAATAGAATTTAAAATAAACTGTTACAGGGACAAGGAAGGACACTACATAGTGATCAAGGGATCAATCCAAGAAGAAGATATACCAATTATAAATATATATGCACCCAACATAGGAGCACCTCAATATATAAGGCCAATACTAACAACCATAAAAGGAGAAATCAACAGTAACACAATAAGAGTGGGGGACTTTAACACCCCACTTTCATCAATGGACAGATAATGCAGACAGAAAATCAAAAAGGAAACACAGGCCTTAAATGACACATTAGACCAGATGGACTTAGTTGATATTTATAGAGGATTCCATCCAAAAGCAGCAGAATATACATTCTTTTCAAGTACACATGGAACGTTCTCCAGGATTGATCACATGCTGGGCCACAAAGTGAGACTCAGTAAATTTAAGAAAACTGAAATCGTATCATGTATCTTTTCCGACCATAGTGACATGAAATTAGAAATCAATTACAAGAAAAAACTGCAAAAAACACAAACACTTGGAAGCTAAACAGTATGCTATTAAACAACCAATGGATCACTGAAGAAATCAAAGAGGAAGTCAAAAAAATACCTAGAGAGAAATGAAAATGAAAACACAACAATCCAAAACCTATGGGAGGCATTAAAGCAGTTCTAGGAGGGAAGTTTATAATCTTACCTCAGGAAATAAGAAAAATCTTGAATAAAAAAACCTAACCTTACACCTAAAGCAACTAGAGAAAGAAGAACAAACAAAATCCAAAGTTAGTAGAAGGAAAGAAATCATAAAGATCAGAGCAGAAATAAATGCAATGGAGACAAAGAAAACAAAATAAAAGATCAATGAAACTAAAAGCTGGTTCTTTGAAAAGGTCAACAAAATTAGCCAGACTCATCAAGAAAAAAAGGGAGAGGGCTCAAATCAATAAAATTAGAAATGACAAAGGAGAAGTTACAATGGACACCACAGAAATACAAAGGATCATAAGAGACTACAAGCAACTATGGCAATAAAATGGACAACCTGGAAGAAACATACAAATTCTTAGAAAGGTACAATCTCCCAAGATTGAACCAGGAAGAAACAGAAAATATGAACAGACCAATTACAAGTACTGAAATCGAAACTGTGATTTTGAAACTCCCAACAGGACTTCCCTGGTGGCACACTGGTTAAGAATCTGCCTGCCAATGCAGGGGACACAGGTTCGAGCCCTGGTCTGGGAAGATCTCACATGCCACGGAGCAACTAAGCCCGTGCACCACAACTACTGAGCCTGCACTTTAGAGCCTGCAAGCCACAACTACTGAGCCCACGCACTGCAACTACTGAAGCCCATGTGTCTAGAGCCCGTGCTCTGCAACAAGTGAAGCCACTGCAATGAGAAGCCTGTGCGCTGCAACAAAGAGTAGCCCCCACTCACAACAACTAGAGAAAGCCTATGCACAGCAACAAAGACCCAGCACAGACATAAATAAATAAATAAATAAACTCCCAACAAACAAAAGTCCAGGACGAGACTTCATAGTCTGGCTTCACAGGTGAATTCTATCAAACATTTAGAGAAGAGTTAACACCTATCCTTCTGAAACTATTCCAAAAATTGCAGAGGAAGGAACACTCCCAAACTCATTCTATGAGGCCACAATCACCTAATACCAAAACAAGACAAATATATCCCCCAAAAATAAAATTACAGGCCAATATCACAGATGAACATAGATGCAAAAATCCTCAACAAAATACTAGCAAACTGAATCCAACAATACATTAAAAGGATCATACACCATGATCAAGTGGGATTTATCCCAGGGAGGCAAGGATTTGCCAATATCTCGAAGTATGATACACCACATCAACAAATTTAAGAATAAAAAACATATGATCATCTCAATAGATGCAGAAAAAGCTTTTGACAAAATTCAACACCTATTTATGATAAAAACTCTCCAGAAAGTGGCATAGAGGGAACCTACCTCAACATAATAAAAGCCATATATGACAAACCTCCAGCTAACATCTCAACAGTGAAAAGCTGAAAGCACTTCCTCTAAGATCAGGAACAAGACAAGGATATTCACTTTTGCCAGTTTTATTCAACATAGTTTTGGAAGTCCTAGCCACAGCAATCAGAGAAGAAAAGGAAATAAAGGGAATCCAAATTGGAAAAGAAAAAGTAAAACTGTCACTGTTTGCAGATTACATGATCCTATACAGAGAAAATCCTAAAGATGCTACCAGAAAACTGCTAGAACTCATCAATGAATTCAGTAAAGTTGCAGGATACAAAATTAATACACAGAAATCTGTTGCATTTCTATACACTAACAATGAAAGATCAGGAAGAGAAATTAAAGAAAGAATCCCATTTACTATTGCATCAGATAGAATAAAATACCTAGGAATAAACCTACCTAAGGAGGCCAACTACCTGTACTCTGAAAAGTAGAAGATGTTGATGAAAGAAATGGAATACAAACAGATGAAAAGATATACCATATTCTTGAATTGGAAGACAATATCATCAAAATGACTATACTACCCAAGGCAATCTACAAATACAATGCAATCTCTATCAAATTACCAAGCATTTTTCACAGAACTAGAACAAAAAATTTTTAAATTAATGTGGAACCACAAAAGACCCTGAGTAGTCAAAGCAATCTTGAGAAAGAAAAATGGAGCTGGAGGAATCAGGCTCCCTGACTTCAGACTAAACTACAAAGCTGCAGTAATCAAAATAGTATAGTGGTGACACAAAAACAGAAATACAGATCAATGGAACAGGACAAAAAGTCCAGAAATAAACCCACACACCTATGGTCAACTAATCTATGACAAAGGAGGCAAGAATATACAATGGAGAAAAGACAGTCTCTTCAATAAGTAGGGCTGGGAAAACTGGGCAACTACGTGTAAAAGAATGAAATTACAACATTCTCTAATACCATACACAAAAATAAACCCGAAATGGATCAAAGGCCTAAATGTAAGGCCAGACACTACAAAACTCTTAGAAGGAAACATAGGCAGAAAACTCTTTAACATAAATTGCAGCAATATCTTTTTTGATCCACTTCCTAAAGTAATGAAAATAAAAACAAAAACAACAAATGGGACCTAATTAAACTTAAAAGCTTCTGCCCAGCAAAGGAAACCATAAACAAAATGAAAAGACAACCCACAGAATGGCAGAAAATATTTGCAAATGAAGCAACTGACAAGTGATTAATCTCCAAATTATACAAACAGCTCATGCAGCTCAATGTGAAAAAAACAAACATCCCAATCAAAAAACATGGGTGGAAGATTTAAACGGACATTTCTCCAAAGAAGACATACAGATGGCCAAAAAGTGCATGAAAAGATGCTCAACATCACTAATTATTAGAGAAATGCAAATCAAAAATACAATGAGGTATCACCTCACACTGGTTAGAATGGCCATCATCAAAAAATCTACAGGGCTTCCCTGGTGGCGCAGTGGTTGAGAGTCCGCCTGCCGATGCAGGGCACGTGGGTTCGTGCCCCGGTCCGGGAAGATCCCACATGCCGCGGAGCGGCTGGGCCCGTGAGCCATGGCCGCTGAGCCTGCGCGTCCGGAGCCTGTGCTCCGCAACGGGAGAGGCCACAACAGTGAGAGGCCCGCGTACCGCAAAAAAAAAAAAAAAAAAAAAAAAAATCTACAAACAATAAGTGCTACAGAGGGTGTGGAGAAGAGGGAACTCTCCTACACTGTTGGTGGGAATGTAAATTGGTGCAGCCAGTATGGAGGACAGTATGGAGTTTCCTTAAAAAATTAAAAATAGAGCTACCATATGATCCAACAATCTCACTTCTGGGCATATATCCAGAGAAAACCATAATCTGAAAAGATACATGCACCCCAGTGTTCATTACAGCACCATTAGCAATAGCCAACACATGGAAGCAACATAAATGACCATCAACAGAAGAATGGATAAAGAAGATGTGGTACGTATATACAATGGAATATTACTCAGCCATAAAAAATAACGAAATAATGCCATTTGCAGCAACATGGATGGACCTAGAGATTATCATACTAAGTAAAGTAAGTCAGACACAGAAAGAAAAATGTTATATGCTATCACTCATGTGGAATCTAATTTTTAAAAAGGTACAAATGACTTATTTACAAAACAGAAACAGACTTAACAGATATCAAAAACAAACTTATGGTTATGAAAGGGGAAACGCTGGGGGGAGGGATAAATCAGGAGCTTGGGATGAACATACACACACTACTATATATAAGATAGATAACCAACAAGCACAGGGAATTGTATAGTTCCCTTATTCTGTGATATGAGAAAAGAATCTAAAAAAGAATGAATATATGTATGTGTATAACTGAACCACTTTTCTGTCACCTGAAACGAACAACATTGTAAATCAACGATACTCCAATAAAATTAAAATTTAAAAAAAAAGATGAGGTAACAAGTATTAGTGAGGATGTGGAAAAATGGGAACCCTTATACACTGTTGGTAGAAATATAAATGGGTCAGCCATTATGCAAAACAGTAAAGGTTCCTCAAAAAATCAAAAATAGAAACTACCATATGATCCAGCAATTTCACTTCTGGGTATATATCCAAAGGAAATGAAATCAGTATCTCAAAGAGATACCTGCATTCCCATGTTCATTGCAACATATTCACAATAGACGAGATATGGAAACAACCTAGGTGTCTACTGATGGATAAATAGATAAAGAAGAGATGGTGTATACAACATCAACCAATAAAGATGAAAATCCTGCCATCTGCAACAACATGAAGAAACTTGGGGAATATCATGCTAAGCAAAGTAAGCCAGACAGAAAAAGACAAATACTGCATGACCTACCTTGTACGTGGAACCTAAAAAAGTTAAACTCATAGAAACAAAGAGTGGAGGGGTTGTTGTCAGAGGCTGGGGGTGGGGGAAATGGGGAGATATTGGTCAAAGGGTACAAACTTTCAATTATAAGAAGAACAATTTCTGGGGATCTAATGTACATCATGGTGACTATAGTTATGCTAAGAGTAGTTAATTAGCTTGATTGTGGAAATCATTTCACAGTTTGTCCATATATGAAATCATCATGTTGTACACCTTAAATATATAAACTTGCATTTGTTAATTATATCTCAATAAAACTGGAAAAAATAAAGTTAAAAAAAAGAAATCAAAGATGACACAAAGAGATTGAAAGATATACCATATTCTTGAATTGCAAGAATCAATATTGTCAAAATGACTATACTACCCAAGGCAATCTACAGATTCAATGCAATCCCTATCAAATTACCAATGGCATTTTTCATATAACTGGAACAAAAATTTTAAAATTTGTATGGAAACACAAAAGACCCTGAATAGCCAAAGCAATCTTGAGAAAGAAAAATGGAGCTGGAGGAATCAGGCTCCCTGGCTTCAGACTAAACTACAAAGCTACAGTAATCAAAATAGTACATTAGTGGCACAAAAACAGAAATACAGATCAATGGAACAGGACAAAAAGTCCAGAAATAAACTCATGCACCTATGGTCAATCTATAACAAAGGAGGCAAGAATATACAATGGAGAAAAGAGAGTCTCTTCAATAAGTGGTGCTGGGAAAACTGGACTACATGGAAAAGAATGAAATTACAACATTCTTTAACACCATACACAAAAATAAGCTCAAAATGGATTAAAGACCTAAATGTAAGACTGGATAATATAAAACTCTTAGAGGAAAACATAGTCAGAAAGCTCTTTGACATAAATTGCAGCAATATCTTTTGAATCCATCTCCTAGAGTAATGGAAATAAAAACAAAACTAAACAAATGGCAGCTAATTAAATGCAAAAGCTTTCGCACAGCAAAGGAAACCATAAAACAAAAAGACAACCCACTGAATGGCAGAAAATAAGTGCAAATGATGCGACTGACAAGGGATTAATCTCCAAAATATACAAACAGCTCATGCAGATCAATATCCAAAAAAACAAACAACCCAATCAAAAATGGGCAGAAGACCTAGATAGACATTTCTTCAAAGAAGACATACAGATGGCCAAGAGGCACATGAAAAGATGCTCAACATCACTAATTATTAAAGAAATGCAGGGCTTCCCTGGTGGTGCAGAGGTTGAGAATCTGCCTGCTGATGCAGGGGACACGGGTTCGAGCCCTGGTCTGGGAAGATCCCACATGCCGCGGAGCAACTAGGCCCGTGAGCCACAATTACTGAGCCTGCACGTCTGGAGCCTGTGCTCCGCAACAAGGGAGGCCGCGATAGTGAGAGGCCCGCGCACGGCGATGAAGAGTGGCCCCCGCTTGCCACAACTGGAGAAACCCCTCGCACAGAAACAAAGACCCAACACAGCCAAAAATAAATAAATAAACAAACCAATGAACTGACAAAAAAAAAAGAAATGCAAACCAAAACTACAATGAGATATCACCTCACACCAGTCAGAATGGCCACAATCAAAAAGTCTACAAACAACAAATGCTGGGGAGAGCATGGAGAAAACGGAACCCTTCTACACTGTTGGTGGAAATGTAAATTGGTACAACTACTATGGAGAATAGTATGGAGGTTCCTTAAAAAACTGAAAATAGAGCTACCATATGATCCAGCAGTCCCACTCCAGGGCATATATCTGGAGAAAACCATAATTCGAAAAGATACATGCACCCCAATTTTCATTGCAACACTATTTACAATAGCTAAGACATAGAGGCAACCTAAATGTCCATCAACAGAGGAATGGATAAAGAAGATGTGGTATATATATACAATGGAATATTATTCGGCCTTTAAAAAGAATGGAATAATGCCATTTGCAGCAACATGGATAGACCTAGAGATTATCATACTAAGTGAAGTAAGTCAGACAGAGAAAGACAAATATCAAATCACTTGTATGCAGAATCTTACAAAAATGATAGAAATGAACTTATTTACAAGTCAGAAACAGACTCACAGACTTATGGTTACCAAAGGGGAAAGGTTGGGAGGAGGGATAAATTAGGAGTTTGGGATTAACATATACACACTACTATATTTAAAATAGATAACCAACAAGGACCCACTGTATAGCACAAGGACCTGCTGTATAGCACTACTCAATATTCTGTAATAACCTAAATGGGAAAAGAATTTGAAAAATAATATATATATGTGTATGTATAACTGAATCACTTTGCCATACATCTGAAATTAACACACATTGTGAATCAACTATACTCCAATATAAAATAAAAAAATTTTTAAGAAAAGAAAGAAATTGGCATTTGATGAGATTAGAAGGTGAGGAGATAGTGCTCATGTTGGGTTTTTTCCCCCTGGGAAGTTAGTGCCTCATGCAAACTATCAGGGATGTATATTGACATCTATTCAATTTTCATAGGAAAAGAAGTGTGCTTATTGCATTTTTTTTTTTTTTTTTTTTTTGCGGTACGCGGGCCTCTCACTGTTGTGGCCTCTCCCGTTGCGGAGCACAGGCTCCGGACACGCAGGCTCAGCGGCCATGGCTCATGGGCCCAGCCGCTCCACGGCATGTGGGATCTTCCGGGACCGGGGCACGAACCCATGTCCCCTGCATCGGCAAGCGGACTCTCAACCACTGCGCCACCAGGGAAGCCCCTTATTGAATTCTTTTGACCAGCAGGAGATTTTTGAAGCGTGCACTTTGCACATGAATAATTCCTTTCACTATCCCAAAAATTCAGTATGTTTTTTTTTCTTTTCTTTTTTTTTTTTTTTTGCTTGTATGTTTCAAACTGCTTGAACTTTTAAAATTCTCAAGGTATTTCTGGGTTGAGAAAAGTTGGATCCATATAGAAATCAAAAATCCATACAGAAATCAAAATCAAAATCCATACAGAAATCAAAATATAACAAAACAGAAACATAGATAGATAGAGAACTACTAGTGGTTGCCAGAGGGGAGGGAGGTGGGAAGATGGGTGAAATAGGTGAAGGGAATTAAGAGGTACAAATTACTTGTTATAAAATAAATATGTCACATGAATTTAATGTACAGCAGTATATATTGTCATAATATTGGAATACAGTCAGTAATATTGGAATAACTGTATATGGTATATACTCTATGAAAATAATGAATCATTATGTTATATACCTGAAACTAATATAATATTGTAAGTTAACTCTACTTCAGTTCTTTTTAAAAAAGCATTATTCAAATAGCACGCCATTGTTGCAGCATGTTATTGATAATACAGAACTCTTCCGAGTCTTAATTTATTTGAGCAACCCCTGTAAAAACCCACGCCAAAGAGTGGGAAAGAAGGCTGGCAGCCAGATAACTAGATGCCAAATGGTTCCTCACTGGCAGTGGCATCTGGATGGGAGGTTGGCTTGCCTCTGGGACTCTTGGCCAGCAGCACTGTTGTCTATACAGACGGCTGTGTATCTGTTCAAGAGTCCAACAACTGTGTGTATGTATTTTGGTAAGCTTTTATTTCTGGGCCAAAGATTTCCATAGCATTTTTGCATCTGTTGGCACCAATTCTATACTCGGCTCCCCCCATCCTCACCCACTGTTACATTTTAGTTTCAGATGAAAAACAATGCACATAAATGGAAATGCATTAAGAGAAGAAAATATATTTTCTGAGATTTTTTTTCTTAAATCCAACAAAATGTGTAGATATGGCATTGACATTATTCTAGATGGACTGTCTTCCTTTCTCAAGCCTTGAATAATGTGGGAATTCCCAGTCACAATGCAGAAATGTCCATGATCATCACAGGATTTAGATAGAACCTAATTATAGAACTATCAGAAGTTACTTTAATCATCGGAAATATAATGGAGCATAAAGAAATTTAAAGTCAAGTTACTTTTTCAATGTTCCAGAGAAACAAACTCATTTTATAATTTTATAAATGTAGTTAGTGCAGTATAACACCAGGAACTGTCACACATCCAGTCAACTAGTTTGTCAAAGTCCTGCCTTATTTTGCGGGGCTTCAACTTCTCCTTTTAAGATTCTGCTACCCCCAAATTATTTGCTTCAAGGGCACTCCCACACTAATATACTTCAACCAACATCTATCAGATGGCCCCTTCATACAAAATGCTAGGGGATACAAAGATATCTACCCCCAAAAGTTTGTAACTCTTTTTTCCTTTTTGATGAAGAAAGTTGGAACAGACTTTTAAACAAGTAACAAGAGCGAGCACCAGGGGGAAAAAATGTAAAAGCTAAGTGGAGGTCCAAAGTACCATACAGCATATTCCAGGCATGGGGCAATAAAGAAATGAACCCCATTTTTATGTGTATCTTAGAGAAACATTTCGGTTGAGCTTAGTGTTTCAAAGCTAGAAGGGTCTGTGGAAATCATGTAATCCAAAATTATTCTTCTATACTTTTGATGAGAAAACTGATGGCCAAAGAGTAGAGATTCAGTCACGGTCATACAGTAATTAGTATGAGGACTCAGATCCAGTTCTCTCTCAACGCGACTCCTCATGATTTGAGAATTACGCATACTTAAAATGAAGTTTGCAGGGAAATCCTTTACAATGCCATGACATAATTTTCCAAGATAATAATAAACAGTGAACCAAGACTAGGGAATTCCTGTGTGATGTAAATGAGAGGTGGGATGAAGTTACTGCAATTACAAGCAATTCTCTTTGGCTAGAGTGGCTGGGGCAGGACCCCAGAAAGATCACTCAGAATCAGACTATAGCTGTTACAGTTGATAGTGCAAAAGGCATGTGCGGGGCTTCCCTGGTGGCGCAGCGGTTGAGAGTCTGCCTGCCGATGCAGGGGATACGGGTTCGTGCCCCGGTCCGGGAAGATCCCACATGCTGCAGAGTGGCTGGGCCTGTGAGCCATGGCCGCTGAGCCTGCACGTCTAGAGCCTGTGCTCCACAACGGGAGAGGCCACAACAGTGAGAGGCCCGCGTACTGAAAAAAAAAAAGGCGTGTGCCACAACTTTTCTCTCCCTATGGCTTGTATACATCTCTGTGGAGAAGCGAGCTACGGCCAGAAGCTTACGGATGACTACAGGGTTACTTCCACCCTCTTAGTGGCTTCAATGTCAAAAAAAAATGGCCCCCACTCAGATACACCACTTTAATGTCACTCATCAGCAACTGGTCACCCTCCGAAAAAGACTGAGGGCTCCATGGTCTGAAGTAGGGCGTTACAGGTGTTTAAATAGTCATACTGTATTAAGTTGACGTTATCATACACAGTAAATACAGTGTAGTCTGTATTGAACACTATTGAGAAAAGCTCCTCTCCAGCTAGGTATGAGCAAAATAAGATTGTTTTCTGCGTTAAACTAGGTAATCAGCACTTGATGGACTGGAGCCATGTTGAACTGATAACTGACATACAAAATCAATTAAAAGAGGTTGAAGGATCCCCAGACCAGAAGGACTTCTCCGTAACCTAAAAGAATTAGCATGAGGTGGATAGACCTAGAGTCTGTCATACAGAGTGAAGCAAGTCAGAAAGAGAAAGACAAATACCGTATGCTAACACATATATATGGAATTTAAGGGGAAAAAATGTCATGAAGAACCTAGGGTTAAGACAGGAATAAAAACACAGACCTACTAGAGAATGGACTTGAGGATATGGGGAGGGGGAAGGGTAAGCTGTGACAAAGCGAGAGAGAGGTATAGACATTTATACACTACCAAACGTAAGGTAGATAGCTAGTGGGAAGCAGCCGCATAGCACAGGGAGATCAGCTCGGTGCTTTGTGACCGCCTGGAGGGGTGGGAGGGAGGGAGACGCAAGAGGGAAGAGATATGGGAACATATGTATATGTATAACTGATTCACTTTGTTATAAAGCAGAAACTAAGACACCATTGTAAAGCAAATATACTCCAATAAAGATGTAAGGAAAAAAAGAATTAGCAGATCTGAAGAAAGAATGTGTCATTTAGAAGGGAGGTTGGACAACTACAAAAAAACACAGAAAAGAAATCAAAGAGATGTGTATGGGCAGTGTCCATCCCATAACCATCCTAGGTAAGAGTGCCCTGGCCCAAGGACCCATCTGTATTAATCATGCCTTTTATTTTCTCTGTTTTCTGATATTTTGACATCTAGGGCCTTACTGAAACTGGAGAGACTGACCCTCCCAGTGCTAATTCCTAGAGAGAGCAAACAACTCAAAGTGACTACACTTTCATATGCAAACCGCCCTATTCAAAGCCCATACCCCCAATTCCCTCCTTTATCTAGCTTTTACACTCTGGACCCATTATCCACCAGCCCTAATCACCCCAGGGCCAAGTACCAGAAAACTAGAGGCAGTCCCTAACCCCTGAGCCTGCTGAAGTTATTCAAACTAGCCCATCCTAAACCTGCTTATCCTGCCTCACCTACTCCTTCCCTCGAAAACCACAATAAAGGCTCTTGCCCATGTTTTCCTCTTGCTCCTTCTGCCTCCTGAGCAACTTGGTGCCTCCTTGTGTGGCCCCCTGCATAGCATGCTGCGTCTCCTATTTCTAGGGATCTGTGGATGTAAAACTTCTTCCTTCATGATAGTCATTCCCATGTCTGTGGGACTGCATATCACTAACCATACCTGATTAAAACAAATCCCAGGTACATTTTAAAGCCGCCACTCTGGTGCCAGTGGCAGCGAGCTAGCAAATTGCTATTAGCCTGAAGTCTTTGAACAATCTAAACACACAACTCTCTTTCACCGTTTCCTGTCCATTCCTATCCTGTGCTCGAATTTGGCATCTCAGGTGGCATGTCTTAGGAACAGAAGATTCTGGATCCGTCCCTACCATTTTTCTCATTAACATATTAACAAATTAGATTTCTAGGTTTCTACATCAATCTTGTAAGCTTGGCTAATATGAGTCTATTCTTGAAAGATCTCTTGATCAGACTTACCAGTCTTGGAAGCCTATGTGGTGAGGATCAAAGTCTAGAGCCTTGTTTCTCAAAGTGTGGTCCTCAAACTGGTAGCATCAGCATCACCAAGAGACTGTTAGAAATTCAGAATCAAATCTCAGGACCCACTCTAGACTTGCTGAATCAGATCTGTATTTTAAAGATCCCAGATTTGTGTTGATATATATACACTAATATATATCTATAAAATAGATAACTAATAAGAACCTGTTGTACAGCACAGGGAACTCCGCTGTACAGTAGAAACTTACACAACATTGTAAAACAACTATACCCCAATTTTTTTAAAAAATTGAGAAATACTACTCTAGAGCAAAGATAAGCAAACTTCTTCTGGAAAGGACTAAAAAGTAAATATTTTAGGTTTTGTAGGATATATGGTCTTTGTTACAACTACTAAACCCCGCCATTTTAGAGCAAAATTACCCACAGACAAAATGGAAATAAAAAGGCATAGCTATTTTCCAAAAAACTTTATGTACGGACACTGAAATTTGAATAGCATATGATTTTCACATGTCACAAAATATTAAAAAAAATTTTTTTAACCATTTAAAAATGTGAAAACCATTCTTAACTTTCAAAGCCTTACAAAAATAAGTGGCAGGCCAAATTATTCTACTGGCTATAGTTCGCCCGCCCCCATTCTAGACCATGGAAAATTCAATAGGATCAAGTTATTCTTGAAGTGTTCACCCACCCCAAAATCCCATGTGCCAAGTAAGACTTTTCCTCTTTAAATTTCCAGAGATGGATTACATTTGTTGTTTTTTAATAATTAAAATTTTAAATTAAGACTTTATAGGAACTCCGGAATTCTAGAACATAGATGTAGAAGTTAACAGAGAGCTGCCTCCCTAATGGAACTGTATCGTAATCTGAAATATCAGTGCTTTAGACAAACAGGCAATTTCCAACTTATTTCATGTGGTTTTCTGAGTTGTCTGACTGTGAGAAGCAATGAGGAAGTGATAGACCAATGAGCGCTCCTACAACCACACACTAATATGCAGCAAGAATGATCAAAGCTTAGTTAATATAAGTGCAGACGGAAGCAGGCGTGGAGTATCTATTACCTGATTATTTATTTATTTATTTGGCTGAGCCGGGTCTTAGCTGCAGCACGCGGGATCTTCGTTGTGACATGCGGGATCTAGTTGCCTGACCAGGGATCGAACCTGGGCCCCCTGCATTGGGAGTGTGGAGTCTTAACCACTGGACCACCAGGGAAGTCCCTACGTGATTTTTAATCCATGTTTATATGTGCCAAATGGCAACAACATTCTGCTCTCTTGATTTTCTGTCACAGTTTGTGCAGTAAGCTATCTACTTGGAAGCACGCCACAAGCACCATCAGCCCTGCCACCACCTAGTTCATCTGTCAGCCACAGAACGGGTCTGGCCACCTCCAATGGGTTTATTTTTCCCCAGTGAGATGAGACAATTGACACTACAATTCCAATTAGTGATACGCAATGAGTTGGTGAATTCAGAATATCGCTCTTACTATTAAATTATTAGATATTTCTCTCTCTGATTGGATTAACTAAAAACAACAAAAAGGAATTTCCATCATGATACTTCAAATAGAAACTTCAAATAACTCTAAAGCTCCCACGTGAGATGCACTTAAATTTCCTGACAGCCATTTCACAATAATAGCTCTGTAATGTGAAGGAATTTTTACTTTTTACATTAAATCTTATTACATAAATTTCTAATTTTATATATTTATCCCCAGTTCTAAAGCTTGAAGATACACACACACACACACACACACACACACACACACACACACACACACACACACACACACACACACACACACACACACACACACACACACACACACACACACACACACACACGAATCACCTGGGGAAATTTTTAAACATGCCAATGCCTAAGGGGCTCCTAACATCTCCATTTAAAAAAAAAGTTCTCCCAGGTTATTCCAATATGTGGTAGTTGAGAACCACTGCTTTTGTGATTCCCAAACAAAATTATTAAATATCAGTATACTTCCTGAAAGTTTTGTAAGACACAATTTGTTAAAATTTTTTAAAAATTAGAAACACTATTAAAAAACATGATTCTTCATGAGAACTACTTCCATAATGTTCTTAGGATCAATATAGGTACAACTGAAGCTATAAACCGCCTTTATTTTTGTCTTTTTATCTAGATAAATTGGCTTTAAATATTGATTAATTATAACCCAACAAGCACATATTCCCTAATGTCCTAGAAATATGGTAGTTTTATTACTGCTCAACACTGTTTCAAAAACTGTAATTGCACTATACTACCTCTCTATACTTTCCCAATTTTCATTCTCTATTAGATGATTAATATTAAAGTATATACTAAATTATCAAAATGAATTTACTTTGATGTTATTTTTATTGTTCATGTTTGTTTTTTTACTATCTCAATATCTCAATTATGATAAATAAACATTACTCAGATCTGTCTCTATCATCAACCCAGAAGTTTCTGAAGACATTCGAGCCTATGCCCCACCTCATCAATTCCAACTTTCGTGCTTCTGAGAAACATCTCAATAAATCAGAGCAGCACCTTGGGATATCTACTACCCAGGGATATTACTAATCTTTTCTCAATTTTCACTCAGGGATAAGTGAGCATAAAGTTGTTTTTTAAAAAGTTTTGTTATTATTTTGGAATATGTGGAGGAAAAAGATAATTAGTTGTTCTTAAAACATTTCATCATGTGAAATGGAAACTGAAGGTAATTTGACTGTTCTAATTTCAAACAGTTGTGTTAATAATAATTAAATGTTAATTATTAATAAGTGCCTTCTATTCTAGGCACTGTGCTAGGATGCTTTACACACATTATCTCATTTAATCCTCACAGTAACACTATAATATAGGTTGAAAATGCTCCCATTTTGTAGCTGAGAAGCTGAAAAATCAGATTAAGTAATTTACCCAAACTCATACAACTAGTTAGCAGGATCAAAATTTGAAAGCAGGTCTTTAGGATTCCAAAACCCACAATCCTAACCACTCTATACACAATTCAAAACTAGTATTTTACCATAGTAAATGACCTTAAAAAAAAAAAGACTGGGTTCCTTCTTTCACGCTTTGCTTGCCTATGCACAAAACTTGACTCT